>NC_081566.1:39744254-39819345 GCF_022355385.1 Mustela nigripes | reverse complement strand
CATGACCTGAGCTGAAGGCAGAGGCTTAACCCACTGAGCCACCCAGGCGCCCCACAAAATCTCTCTTAAGGCACTTATCTCAGATTATGTCATATTATAGTCAATCATACATTTATTTACTTAATCAACAAACTTCTACTGAGGACCTTCAAAGTGCCAGATTTTGTAGTAAGTGCTGAGTACAAAATAGTGCCCAAGACACCATCCCTGATTAGTTTGGGTGAGGGAGACAGGCAGGTCCACCAACTGTGATAAAACAATGTGATAAGGGCTCTGATAAGCGGATGGATGGATGGATGGATGGATGGATGGATGGACGGACGGACGGACAGATGGATGGTCGGATGGATGGACAGATGGACGGACGGACGGACAGATGGATGGACGGATGGATGGTTGGATGGATGAGGGGAGAGAGGAGAGGGAAGACACAGAAGCTGAGAGGAAAGTAGGCACAGGATAAGGAATTGACATCTGTGGCTTAGCTTCACTAGATTTTAAGCTCCGCAGGGACAGAACCCTTGTTTCATTCAGCTTTGTCTTCCACATAAATAAGTGCTCCACAGGTGTTTATTGAATTAATATGAAACTGTCCCCTCATTGTGGCCAGATGACGCTGGGTCTCCCATCCCGCCCGCTGGCAGATCAGGCATGTGGGCTCCACTCTTCCTTTCTTTCCATTCCCAAAACCAGAAAAGGCAGTTTGGCGAGCTCCCCACCGGCCTTCCTTTCCCCGGGGATATGTTTCCAGTGAGGGCCACAGGATCCCCCAGGCCACCCCCACTCAGCTCATTCATCTGCCCTCAAGAGGATAACCCTCACCTGACCACAGCAAGGACACTCTGGTCAGCGCGGTGTGACCAGCCCCACCCTCTGCGGTCACATTTGCCCTCTGTGCCGAGATGACAACCCGGCTCAGTGTTTTGTTGGGTTCGTGACTCGAGTCTATTTGCAAAGTACTAGCACCCGGCTCAGCTGGCCAACAGGTCTGACGCTAAGCTTAGTTCTCTGGCCCCAGGCCCACACGGCCACACCCGCCCGCACACCAGTGAGACCAGCTCAGGTTACATCGGTGTGTCTATGGTTACAAGAGAGGCCAAGGACTGGGCGGGCAGGAGGGCCTCACCCCAGTCCCCACGTAGCCTGGGTGCGTGAGGAACCCAGCAGGACTTTCTCTGAGGTCTCCTGGAGAATAGTTAGGATGTGCAGTGACCTTGGTTGTCATAGATACCAGAATCTTGGGGCAGCTTCATTTCCTTTTCCAGGATACACGGTTTGGGGCCTCATCAAGCCACATGGGGCTTGTCCGTACTTGCCCTGCACACCTAAGTCTAGCCTCTGTGCCAGTCCTAGCCTCTCCCTGTCTTGACCCCATGAGGTCTGGGAAAAGAGTTCAGATTAGAGCAACAGTCACAGCAACCTTTTGTCATCTGGGCCCGGCCCCAACTGCAGCATTACCATCCCCTAAGCAAACACCTTGACACCCTCGTTGGTTCCTCTGTCTCTCATGCATACACAAATCCATCAACAAACCCTTTCCGTTCCACCACCAAAGTATAATCCCAATCTGCCCATTTCCCACATCCCCACTCCAGTACATGCACCACCCAGGACCATGGCAATGGCTTCCTGACCGGTGTCCCGCCTCCAGGCTTGCACCCACCTGTGTTCTCCATGTGGTCCCCAGAGTGAGCTTTTACAAGCAGAGATCGGATTGGGTTACTCCCCAGCATACAGCTATGGCATCCTGTCTCCCTTGGAATGCCACCCAACTCTTCACTTTGGGCCACAAGACCCTGTGCATTCTGGCCCTCCAAGTCTACCTCTCCGGTCTCTTCTGGTACCCCATGCGTTGACTGGCCTGAACACACAGCATTGCTGCTTCTTAAAAACACCCAGTTTGGCCCGGTATCAGGGCCCTCCTCTGTTTCCTCACTCACCTTTACACAAGTTTTAGCTTCATCTCACCTCTTCAGAGAGGCCTTCACCCAACACCCAACCAAAGGCAGACCTTCTTCCCAACTCCAGCCCATCTCTCTAACACGTCATCCTGTCCTCTTCAGAGCACTTACAGTCTCCTGAAATTATTCAGCGTCTTTCCTTACTTGGTTATTATCTGTCCCTGGTTGACTCGAATATAAGGCACCTGAGGGCCCAGATCTTTCTCGTCACGCTCACACGTGTATCTCCGGTGTTTCAGAGGAGAGATGCTCAACAGAAGCGTTTCTGTGAAACAAGCTATGCTAACAACTTAGACAGTTTCTCATTTCTGTGCCACACTCAGGGCCTACCGGGTCTTTTGTAAAATATTTGTAATAGTAATACGTAGTTGAGATAGTATTCAGTAACAAAGAGGAAAGAAGTACCGTCAGTTGATCCTTGAGTGCCCTGAAGGTTGGGGACCGGCCCCCTATAAAGTCAAAAATCCATATATAACTTTCAACTCTTCAAAAACTTAACTACCAATGGCTTGTTGTTGCCCGGAGGCCCTTTTGATAACCTAAACAGTTGACTGACACATATTTTGTACACTATATGTATTTATACTGTATTTATTTGACACAGAGAGAGAGAAAGCATAAGCATGGGGAGTGGGAGAGGGAGAAGCAGGCTTCCCACTGAGCAAGGAGCCCGATGTGGGGCTTGATCCCAGGACCCTGGGATCATGACCTGAACTGAAGGCAGATGCTTAACGTACTGAGCCACCCGGGTGCCCCATACCGCATTTTTACAATAAAATAAGCTAGAGGGAAGAAAACATTAGGAGGACGATCATAAGGAAGAGGAAATGCATGCACAGACAGCCCTGGGCCCTGGGCCGTAGAAAACACGAGTCCAGGTGGACCCCACCGTCCACACCTGTGCTGCTCAAGAGCCCACTGTGCAGGCACCAACACAGATGAACCTTGAAGCCGTTGTGCCGAATCCAAGAAGCCAGTCACAGAGACCTCATTTCGTATGATCCCATTGAGAAGAAGTGTCCAGAAGAGGCAAATCCACAGAAACAGAAGGTAGATTTGCGATCGCTGGGGACTGGGGGGAGGGGCCCTCATCCACAGTGTGAACACTGCAGGATCTACTTAAAGCTTCCATCTCTTCTAGGAAGTCTTTGGGGCCACTCAAGCCAGCGTGAACACTCCCACCAGCTATTCAAGGTCCCCCCCTGGTTTTGCACCCCACCCCCACCCCCCAAGGTAGAGAACCCAAGGGCACTCTGGAAGGTGGACCTGCGTCTTGCTGCCTCCCTTGCCTCCCTCGGACTCCAGCAGGGAGCCTCCAGGATGAAGAATGAAAACACAATGAATTAATACATAAACTGAATAGTTAAATTAAAGAGTAAATTTGACCCGGAGCAGCTCTCCGAAAGGTCCCGGAGGTTGTGAAGAGTCCTGTCAGAAACCATCTCCCCGCTGCCCTGGGGTAATTTTAGAATTTATAAAACATCTCCTGGGCCTCAGTTCCTTTGTGGTCTATTGAATGTCAATAGATAAGAAGGCCTCATCCACCCCATTTTGCATTGAATAAACAAAGGTCCAGAGGAGTCCAAAGTCTTCCCCCAGGCTTTGAAATGTGAGCCCCTCGAGTGTCTCCAAGACTGTGCTCTCTCAGGGGGGTTAAGAGGCTACCTCCGGCTTCCCCGAGGAGCTGGCTGCCATCAGCGGGTCCTGATTACCCATAGTCCAGCCATCCCACCCCAGAAACTAAAGAAGTCCCTATTTTTTTTTTTTAAATCCTGCCATTACCAGTGATATTACCCTCAGTAACCCAATGGCTGATTTCCTTCCAAGCTTCCCCCTCCCCCATCCCACCCCCCCCACCTGCCAGGTCCTGTCCCTGAGGATGGCTGCCCTGAGGACGGGTCACCCAGATCCTCTTCAGACAGCATGTGATTGCCCCACAGACCAGAGCCAGCCCGAGTTTAAACATTTTTACAGCAATCCGGGCGTATAATTTTGTATCTGCTGCTAGAACAACAACAAAAAAGGGGCTCACACTTTGTGAAACTTTTTTTTCCCTTTTCTTTTGTGTAATTACTCATTTTGATTGCCTCTTGCAACAGTATTTGATTGAAAAATCAAAACAAACCCAAACCACACTGTCCTTTCACTACAAACAGTTTCAGAGACTCTAGTAAGGGAGACTGGGCTGGTGTCCAGGCTCCCCGCTGCTGGGTGCTGACACTTTGGCCTTAGGTGACCTGGCTGTCCCGTGAGGCTCTCCAGGTCCTCAGTACACGCGGGATCCTGGTACTTCCCTCACAGGGCTTCTGTCGGATGGGGATGAGACCACATATGGAAGCCGCTCACATATGGGAGACGCAGCTGCTCCAGCACCCCCGGCCCCTTCCTCCCATCCCTTCTGCGGAGTCTGGGACATGTGTTCTAAGGGACAGGAGAAACCTCGTGACAGACAAACAGATGGAGCAATCATGGCTGGAGACAGGCAGAGTCACGGCTCTGAAGAGCCAGAGAGGCAGCAAGCAGAGCTGCAAAGTCCCTTGTGGAGGGACCAAGAGCCGGGCAGAGGCGCTCGGCCTCCCGGGAGGGCCTGTTTCCCTTAGAGTCTGTGCCCCTTGGGGCAGAGGTCCCAGCTGCAGGCAGCTCCTCAGCCCAGTCCTTAGTTGGCCAGCCGTCGGCACCCTGGCATCCCCTGTGGGCGGCCTGCCACTGCTCAGGGACCGCCAGGCCACTGAGGTACCCAGTGGGGCCCGTGGGGACAAGGTGTGGGAGCCCGGCGGCTTGGGGGAGTAGAGTCTGTGGGCTGTGAATCCAGCAGCGGGTTGACCGCAGCCTGCCATGCGGGGGGCTGCAGGGGCAGGAACAGGCTGCTGGCCCACGTCTGCGGACATGCTCTCCCCCGGACTGGGGCACTGCAGGCTTGGGGGAAGTGGCCGTGGGCCATGGCCTTGGGGGAGACAAACTGGGTGGCCAAAGCAGGAACAGGCTACTGGGAGGTGATGTGGCCAGAGACCTGGGGATACAGCTCCTGACACTCCCCAGATGGCGGGAACCAGGAAATCTCTGGTCTCGGGCTCCCCGGGGCCTCGTCTTGGGGCCGCCATGGAGGAGAGGAGAGACATTCACTCCCGGAGGCCTGCTGCGGCATCCCAGCATCAGGCACTGTCTTCGACAAGGAGCAGGTGAAAATGAAATCCAAGAAATTGTGTCCGGGACATACAGGGGCTTGCAGGCCTTGGCACGGGCATCCTAATACAGCGGGCAGCTGGGCACGTGGGGCCTCCTTACCCGCACAGCAGGGGCCCCTGAAGTAGGACCCCTGAGGCTCTTCGGGTGGAGCTTCTGTGTGCTGACCACTGCCCCCCATCCTGAGAGGGGCCCCTGCAAAGAGGGCGGAGATGGCATATACACCCCCCCCCCCCGACCCCGCTGGGAAAGAAGGTGGTGTGGGTGCAGATTCAATGGGGCCGGAAACCAAAGGGTGTCCTGTCAGATTTCCCGACTATTCTGGTGAAGGAAACAGCAAGATCATTTGGGGAGGGGAAATGAGGAGGTTGGGTTACTAGAACTGGAAAAGAGGACTGGGGGGTGTTGGGGGAGCGGGAGGGGGCGCCGACGGGGACAGCTCTGAACGATGGGGTGCGGGGATGGGATAGACACCAGTGAACACAGAGCCAGCGATCGGATCCCAACAACGTGCTGCGCGGGTAGTGGGCAGTCAGTACCTACGTGGTGACTGAGTGGCCAGTCGTCAACCTCGAGAGACAGAAGGGACCATGGGGAAACACACGTTACATGAACTTGGTCAGTTAATCATTCCCTGTGGAGGAGGAAACTTCTCCCCACTGAGTCACACCCCCTCAAGTCCCAGCCTTACTTAGACCTGCAGGAAATAAGCCTGGGGACTGGCCGCCCCCCCCCACCATCTTCCCTCTTTGGGGATAGAGATTCGACTTCTTAAGTCTCCCCCAGATGGGCCTCACCTGACACTTTTGGTACCCCCATCCACCCCATCCCCCACCTGCCTTCTCCTCTTGCTCTCTCCACAGGCACAAACTCTAGGTTCACCCTCACTGGCTTCACTGACCCCACAAAGCCCAGAGAGGGAGCGCCTCCCCTGGTTCCAAGGTGGGACTGAGCCCAGCCCCATGGCAGCCGCCTCACCCAGGGCACGGCAGGGTCTCTCATCGAGATGTCCAGTGGGTCAAGCATGGCTCTCATTGCCAACTCTACCCTCTCTTTCCCCTGACCTCACTTTCCCTCTAGGATATGCCCACTGAGAACAGAGTTGCTCGTCCTCCAGCCTCTGGGGACTTGGCCATGATTTCCTGGTGTTCTCTGGGCAAGGGGGCCCCCCCACCCCCACCCCGGAGGCATCTCATCCTCTTGGAGTTGGCTAAGAATCCCTGGCCCAAGGCAGCAAGCCTGGCCCCAGTGGTGCTAGGGAAAGGAGCAGAGCTCACTCCCCAAGGGCCCAAGTCACCTGCCAGCCTGGCTGCCGGCTCCCCACCCCCAGGAGCTCTGCCCAACCTGTCCTACAGGTGTGTCTGGCTGGCAGCCAGCGGGGCCCAGTGCCCAACTCATTTACGGGAAGGAAGGATGTAAACAGAGGACAAGGGGCGGGCGGAGGACAAAGGCGACTCGAGGCTTTTGTTTGGCCCAGAGGCTGCTCACATCACACCCCAGGGGGGCTGACACCCAGAGACCTGGGGACACACCGAGGGGCAGCATGCAGGGCCAGAGCCATCTGCGCTTTCCCTCCACAGGTCCCCCTTCCCCTCTCCTGGGCCTGTCCTTGGCCCACCTGTCCTCTCTCACGGCCAGCCGTCTGTCTGTCCGTGGTCTCAGCCTCAGGCAAGGTCCTACCCCGCAGCCTCTCTCCAGGACACAGCTAGAGAGCGACCGGGCTGAGTCACCGGTTTGCCAGGTGGCCTGCCCTGAGCAAGGACGCCCTTTTGGCTTCAGCTCCCCATTTCAAGGATTTGAGAGGAGGTGGCAGACAGAAGGCTGAGGACATGTGGAAGGGCCTCGGCAAGAACCAGCTAGGAACCCAGACAGAAAGAGAAGAGCACTGCTCCCTGCCTCCCAAGGGCGGTCCATCTCAGATGCTCATGAGTACCCAGGGCCATAGGAAATTCAGAAAAATTTCACGCACTCAGCAGACATTTGCTGACTACCTACCATGGTCAAACGCTCTCCTAGGTGCCAGGATCCATCAGTGGACAAAACAAAGACCCTACCTGTCCACATTAGTGTCCACTCTAGTGGGACGGGAGACATTCAAGAGAAATCCATCAACGCCCTGTGCATGAAAACACGGAAAGTGCGGAGGAGAATGATGAAGCAGAGAGCTGGGGGAGGGGCGGCCGGGGCAGCCTCCCCCAGAGGTTATTTGAGTAAGGATCTGAAGACAGTGAGGCAGCTGTCCTGTCGAATCTTGAAGGGAGAGCATGGAAGCAGAGCAAAGAAGCCACCTGAGGTCTGGAAGGGTGAACTTTTATGGCATGGCATGGGGGCTTGGAGGTGGGGGAGCTGGTGGGCTGACCCTAATGAGGGACCGGAAGCAACTGCTCCTACACCACCCCCGCTAACCATCCCTTGTCTGTTGAATCTGTGTTGTTCACCGAGCACATACACCTGCCACCTTGCCGGAGTGACGGAGCCACCCCCCGCACATTTCCCTAAAGCGACTGGCTGTCCTAGTGCCAGCCCACCATAGACACCCCATGAGCCTCTATGCTAGAGACTTACCCCTAACGGCTATTGGATACAAATATGGTGATGGCAACATTCCCAAGGAGTCAGGGAGCGCACGGGAGTATGTCCCTAACCTGGTCCAGGGTAGTGGAGGAGGGTGCCAGTGAAGGTTTCCAAGGTTTCCACCCAAAGCTGACCAAATATTGCTCCTTCCTTTGCCCCGTTATAACTCTAGTAGGAGAGGCTTAGGAGAGATGCCGTGCTGCTCTGCACGCTTTACCTGCGTTACGCCAACGAATCTTCTCGCTGATTCCAGGAGGCAGAAACTCTTAGCATCCCCATTTGACAGCTAAGGAAATTAAGGCTCAGAGAGGTCAGCCACTTGCTCAAGGTTATGTAGCTTAAATGTGGCAGTGGAAGTGGTAGGAGAGGATCCAAGGTCTGCCTGACCTCCTCAGTGGGAGCTTGCTTGTACCCTAGGCTGCCTCCCTGAAGGCGGGGTATCGCAAGGTGTGAGCAAGTGTACTGCTGATGATTCAATGTCGTCCTCACTGGTCCTTGGGGTACAAGGACAAACATTTCTAAAAACTCAGTAGATGTGCATTCGTTTTAATGCATACCAGGAAAATGGTAACTAGCATGTCAAACCCTTGATGAGAAATAGAAATGTGAAGTTTCTTTTCGAATTAGATTTATTTACATAAAAGGGGGAGCTTTTTCTGAAGGTCGCAATCCCCTTCTAATTAAACTTTTCTAGGTATCACATAAAAATGTTATGTTTAGGGTGCCTGGGTGGCTCAGTTGGTTAAGCAATTGCCTTCTGCTCGGGTCATGATCCTGGGGTCCTGGGATTGAGCCCCACTTGGGCTCCCTGCTCAGCGGAGAGCCTGCTTCTCCCTCTCTCTCTGCCTGCCTCTCTGCCTACTTGTGCTCTTTTTCTATCTCTCTGTCAAATAAATAAATAACATCTTTTTAAAAAATGTTATGTGTTTATAAACTAGGGTTTTTTCTTAATTTTAGTAAAATATACAAACAAAAATTGACCATCCTACCATTTTTAAAAGATTTATTTCTTTATATGAGAGAGCACGCATGCAGGAGGGCGGGGGGCAGAGGGAGAATGAGAGAGAGTCTTAAGCAGACTCTGCACCAAAGTGGCTCAATCTCATGACCCTGAGACCAGGGCCTGTGCCAAAATCCAGAATCGGATGCTTAACTGACTGAGCCACCCAGGCGCCCCATCCGTTCTATCATTTGTAAGTGTAAAGTTCAGTGGCGCAAAGTATGTTCACATTAGTCTGCAACCATCACCCTACCCGACTCTAGAACTTCATCGTCCCAACTGAAACTCTGTCCCCACTAAACAGTGACTCCCCAGCCCCCCACTCCCCAGCCCCCACTTACCATCATCCGACCTTCTGTCTCTATGCCCTTGACTATTCTGGGTACCTCGTATAGGTACCCAGTCTTTGTCCTTATCTGTCTGGGTTATTTCGCTTAAATATCAAGGGAAGCCTATTTAAAATAGAGGAGGGCGCCGGGTGGCTCAGTCCGCTAAGCATCTGACTCTTGATTTCAGCTCAGGTCGTGGTCCCATGGGTTGTGAGGTGGAGCCCTGAGTCGGGCTCCCCACACAGGAGGGAGTCTGCTTGAGATTCTCTCTCTCCCTTTCCTCCTGCTCTCCCCCTGCTCACTCGTGCGCTCTCTCTTTCTCGAATAAATAAATAAATATCTTTAAAATAGAAGAGAATGGGGGCTCGTTAAGCGTCTGCCTTCAGCTCAGGTCATGATCTCAGTCAGAGTCCTGCGATCGAGCCCTACATCGGGCTCCCTGCTCAGTGGGAAGCCTGCTTCTTCCTCTTCCCCTCCCCCTGCTTGTGTTCCCTCTCTCGCTGTCTCTGTCTGTCTAATAAATAAAATCTTTATAAAAAATAAAATTAAAGCCAATAAAAGAGGAGAATAACAGAATAAATAAATAGCTTAGTTGGTCTGCAGATGTGGCAATGGCATGGGGGGGTGAATAAGTTGGGGAATTGTCAGGCTGGGAGAGCAGAAGACTTTCCACCGCTTCTGTCTTCAGAGGACAAGCCAGAGCTCCATCTGCTATGCCCGGCTGTGCAGAAAACATGTCAGGGACACCAGAAAGAGGAGGCAGTGAAGGAGGCAGAGAAGGAGCCAAGCATAAATTCCTTATGTGAAGAATTAACTGGGCTATTCTGGGAGACTTTGCACGCCCAGAGCCTGAGGATTGGCTGTCCACTCTGTGAATGCCTGATGGGCAGCTGATAGATGGCCCAATCTACAGGCTACATCTGGTTCCACTCCAAGCCTTCTGGTGCCATTTTTTTCCACCCATATAACCGGGCAAGGCCCAAGCGATATCATCCAAGGGACTTCGAGCTGGTGCTAACCCAGGTATGTTCAAGACACCGAGTGGAAACCAATGACCGGGAGTCACATAGCTCAAGGATCTGAGTTAGTAGGGAGATAATAATCCTTCAGGCAGGAACCAAGCAGACAGAAGACAGGCTGGAAAATCCCCAGGGACTAAGCTCCAGAGATTGCAACAAATAAAAGCATTTTCAGAATAGAGAGGGAGGCCAGATCTTCCCTGAGGGTTGGGGTCCTGGCAGAGTCCAGACACAAGGTCAGAGTAGGCAAACTCCTAGCACCATGCCTGAGTGAACCAGAAATGTCAGGATGTATGATTTCTTTCTGAGAAATCATTGTCTGGAATTTTCTAAAAAATGTCATGTACCCTCCACAACGTGCTTTGTGATGAGTGGGTGAGTGCCTTTGGGTCTATGGGAGGGACTACCGCCGTGTCTGTGGTGTGGACCCCTCAGAGCAGTCTCGCCTGGCAGGATCAGTTAGTTTCTGACTCAGGTCAGCTCTAACTAGCAGCCAGACCTCCCCCAGCTGTGCAGCTGTAGGATATCATTTTTTTTTTTAAGATTTTATTTATTTATTTGACAGATCACACGTAGGCAGAGAGGCAGGTAGAGAGAGAGGGGAAGCAGGCTCCCTGATGAGCAGAGAGCCCACTGTGGGTCTCGATCCCAGGACCCTGAGACCATGACCTGAGCCGAAAGCAGAGGCTTAACCCACTGAGCCACCCAGGCACCCAGAATATCATTCTTTAATCGCACAGACTGGAAAGCCTTGAGAGAAGAGATAAGCCCTGTTCTATTCCCCCACGGTACCCTCTTTCTAGCACAGGACTCAGTGTATCTACCAAGGTGATGTAGCTCATGAAAATCTGTGGGATGAATCAATCAACGTACACATGATCATCGGCTCTGATATCTTCTACTGAATTTGCATCTTTCTTTACTGTTCTTTTAAAAATATGTGATATTAACATATATGATATGTAAAGATATACAATGTAAGTATATGCATGTATGTATGTGAAGTATGTGTGTTTGTGTAAACATATAATTTTTAGCTTTATATATCTAGCTTTGTCAACATCTAGGTTCTTTTTTTTTTTTTTAAGATTTTATTTATTTATTTGACAGAGACAGAGAGAAAAGGAACACAAGCAGGGGGAGTGGAAGAGAGGGAAGCAGGCCTACTGCCGAGCAGGGAGCCCGACGCGGGGCTCCAACCCAGGACCCTGGGATCATGACCTGAGCCGAAGGCAGACGCTTAACAACTGAGCCACCCAGGTGCCCCAACATCTAGATTCTTGAGAAATTTCTTGAGAAAAATATTCGCTTTCTAAAATATAAAAAATTTGCATCTGCACTGCTGGGACGGATTCTAAGAATCAGCCCTTGTCTACCTCAGAAAACGGAACGGCTACACAACAGCCACAGTGTCTCAGAAAGTAGTTTCTTTCTTAAAAATTACAAGAATCCGGGGCGCTTGGGTGGCTCAGTGGATTAAGCCACTGCCTTCGGCTCAGGTCATGATCTCAGGGTCCTGGGATCGAGTCCCGCATTGGGCTCTCTGCTCAGCGGGGGGCCTGCTTCCCTTCCTCTCTCTCTGCCTGCCTCTCTGCCTACTTGTGATCTCTCTCTGTCAAATAAATAAATAAAATCTTTAAAAAAAAAATTACAAGAATCCTGAGAAATCTTCTTTTTGAAGGAGGACCCAATTCAGACATGAATGGAGTTTTCATGGGTGAGGAAAAGAACTCCAGTCCAAGTCCTTGTTAGGCAACGTTCCCCGTGGGGAACTACATTTCTTCATGAGAGGAATTCCATGTTTGTCCCCAGTCAAGAACTTTCCGTTGCAAGTTGCTGATCCCATTTCATTATTTTATTTCAATCTCGGGTCTCTTTCTGGGGCGGAAGTACTTTTGGTGTCATGGAGAATCTGAAGAATGATGAAGGGAAGAGAGACTACACCGAGATCTTAAGTGGTACAAAGTATGTGTTTTAAGATTTATTGATTGATTGATTGGGCGAGGGAGAGACAGAGAATCTCAAACAGACACTGTGTTGGACCCGCTGGGCTCGACCTCACGACCCTGAGATCACAGCCCTAGCTGAAATCGAGACTTGGACTGCCCCACTGAGGTGCTCCATTAAGTGTTAGAAGGTATTTTAACAATAAATGCTCTACATGGTTTAGATATAAATACATGCTTTTTGACAATACTGAATGAATATAAAACCACCTGAGCCTATGCAAAGTGTAAAATGTGGTTTGCCATCAGGAAACCTTCCATATCACTTGTGTATTTATATATCCTATGGTCACATGTGGTCAAATTTCAATGCTCATAAGCAGTAATGCAGGTAAAGAATTTTTTTAAGATTTTATTTATTAGTCAGGGAGAGAGCACAAGCACAGGGAGTAGCGGGTGGAGGGAGAAGCAGGCTCCCTGCTGAGCGAGAAGCCTGATGCGGGACTTGATCCCAGGACTCTGGGATCATGATCTGAGCCAATGGCAGACACTTAACTGACTGAGCCACCCTGGCATCCCAGAAATTACAGATAGTAAGGCAGGGACTGTCGTGTACCCAGCTCGGGCCAAGGGGTTTCCTCTGTCTCTTGCCCTGTGGACGTGCCCTCCGCCAAGCCAGGTCTTTAAGGCTCAGCGCACCCGGGCTGCCGGGCCCCCTGGTGCCATTTGCATCTGGTTAACCATTTGCTCTGCTCCAGGGTGAGGTAATCCCGGCTCACTTGGGAGAGGTAATTCCTGCAGCAAACCAGCCCAGCCTGCATCGTGAGGCTGATGTCACCCTGACCCTTCCCGAGGCCGCTACCCTGGCCAGGCCTCGAATGGGTGGGGAACAGGGGGTGCTTTCTTGAACTAAGGGCACATTCCAGACTAAAGTCACCCTTTCCCCACCCTAGCTGTGTCGTGGAACCCCCTCCCGTAAACCCAGCCCCAGCTCCCAGCACAGCAAGAGGAAGGGCAGAGAGAGAATCTTGGGGCACCTGGGTGGCCCAGTCGGTTAAGTGTCTACCTTTGGCTCAGGTCATGGTCCTGGGATGGAGCCATGCGTCTGCTCTGTCCCTCCCCCTCCCGCTCATGCTCAGTCTCAAACAAATAAATAAAATCTTAAAAATTAAATTAAATTTTAAAAAAGGAAGGGGCACCTGGGTGGCTCAGGTCATGATCTCGGGGTCCTGGGATCAAGCCCCCCAGCGGGCTCCCTGCTTGGCGGGGAGCCTGCTTTCCCCTCTCTCTCTGCCTGTTGCTCTGCCTACTTGTGATCTCTCTCTCTGTCAAATAAATAAATAAAATCTTTAAAAAAAAAAAAATGGAAAAAGGAAAGGGAATCTGGAAGAGCCCTTCCACCTAATTTGAGGGGACCTGGTGGTGGGGGCAGGCTGTGTGGCAAGGCAAGAGAAGAAATGGTTGGAGACAATCCGGGAACTGAGGACAGAGCCCTACATTGGGAGTCTCTAGACCTTAGTCCTGGCTCTGCCATGACCCCAAGCTCCCATCCTTACTCCCCAATAAGGACAGACCAGAAGCTCCTTGGCCTACTGTCTCTGCTGGTAAAGCCCTAAGGTGTGTCAGGTGCTTTACACCAATGACCCTGTTTAATCCTCAGAACAGCCCCAGGAGATGGATATGAGTATAGCCTTGTTTCAGAGTCAGGGAAGCTAGAACCTGCCTCAGGACCAGCAAGGCCGACTGAGGACTCTGCCCCACGCAGGTTGGCTCCGAGGCTCTGAACCACAGCACCATCTTGCCTGCTGCCCCCGGTGGCCCTCCCCTCCCTCTGGTCCCCCAGCTTAGCCTCCACACCCTACCCTTCCTCCCTCTGCCTTTTCTTTTTTTTTTTAAAGATTTTATTTATTTATTTGACAGAGAGGGATCACAAGTAGACAGAGAGGCAGGCAGAGAGAGAGAGGAGGAAGCAGGCTCCCCGCTGAGCAGAGAGCCCGATTCGGGACTCGATCCCGGGAACTCGAGATCATGACCTGAGCCGAAGGCAGCGGCTTAACCCACTGAGCCACCCAGGTGCCCTCCCTCTGCCTTTTCATACGAATTCCTGGCAAACCCCAGGCCCTGTCCGTTCTGAGAGGAAGGCCTGTGATGAGCTCATTCACACAGTTTCCTCATCTCTCCCTAAACTCCGACAAAGAAAAGACCACGGTAGCAAAGAGGCCAATCTTTTATCTGTTGGTTAGAGCTAAAGGTCCTCAGCCTTGCCAGAGGTCACCAGGGAGGAGGGGGCAAAGACGATAACTAATGGTTATTAATTTCTGTAGGAAATATGAAGTGGGTCCACTCATTTATTCAATACATTATTTATTGAATGTTTTGTCCACACTGCGGCCTTGTGACAAAATGGGCAAAAAGTTACAGCTTCGAGAAGCATACAGATTCATGGGAGAGAAGGTCAGTTGACAAAAAGAAAGAAAGAAACCTCGATATGGTGTGTCTGATCAAGATTAATGCGGTGGAGAAAGCACCGAAACGAGAAGAGAGGATGAGGAGTGCCGGCAGGGCGGAAGCGCGCGACGGGGTGCCATTTTAATCACGGAGATCGGAGGACTTCGCAGAGAATGTCGCATTTATTTATTTATTTATTTATTTAAAGATTTTATTTATTTATTTGACAGACAGAGATCACAAGTAGGCACAGAGGCAGACAGAGATAGAGGGAGGGAAGCAGACTCCCCACTGGGCAGAGAGCCTGACATGGGACTCGATCTCAGGACCCTCACCTGAGCCAAAAGCAGAGGCTCTAACCCACTGAGCCACCCAGGCGCCCCAGGAGGTCACATTTAAACAAAGACTCACAAGAAGTGAGACAGTAAAGTATCTGGGTCTGGAGAGGACTCCAGGCAGAAAGAAGAGGAGGTTGAAAGTTCTGAGGCAACAAACAGCATGTTCCAGAGCCATAAGGTCTGAGTGTCTAGCAGAGCAGGAAGCAGTCAGTGCCGTCAGAGAGGTGAGGCCACAGCGGGAGTCTGGCCTCACCTACCCCTGGCAGGATCTCAGCTTCTCCTCTGATGGGGAGGGAAGCTTCAGATGGAGCAAAGGATCCACTAGCTCTCAAGGCTGGAACAATTAGGAGGCTTTGGGGTTAAGAGATCTGGTTGGCCGCAGAGGAGATGGGTGAAGTGGTTGGATTCTTGATGTATTTTGAATGTAAAGACAACAGGATTGCGTCCAGATAGGATATGACCTATTTTTGGCTTGAATAACAAAAAGAAGTTTGCATTGATTATGGAAGAGGTGTTTTAAGAGGGAGGTTGCAAGTTGGGTTTGAGTATATGGAGTTGGAGTGGCAAGTAGAGATATCACGGAGGCAGCTGGACATGGGAGTCTGGACGTCAGGGGAGGTCAGGCGTAGATGGCGTTTAATACCGTGCAACTAAGTAATGTCACTGTGACAGGAAGTGGAGATAGAAAGGAGCAAACACTGAGCTCTGGGCACTCCAACACTGACATTGGGGAGACGAAGACACCCGGGGAAAGGAGTCTGAGAAGGACAGTCCCTGAGGTGGTGTCCAAATCAAGCCTGGCGAAGACAGTGTCTCAAGGAGGAGGTCGTGATCAGTGGTGTCATGTCCACTGCTAGATCAGGGAGATCAGGACTAAGACTTGGATTTAACATGACGAAGGTCGCTGAGGACATTGGTTAGAGCATTGTCAGTGGGGACACCAAAGCCTGACTGAGTTTAGGACACCACTAAGACGGACAGCTCTTTGCCATTAAGGGGAGCAGAGGAATGGGCAGTAGCTAGATGGGAATGTGGGTCAAAAGAGAGTTTTGTGTTGTTGGTGGTATAAGATGGAAGAAAGAAAAGCACCCTTACACGGCCATGCGGATAATCAAGTAAAGAGGAACATGCTGAGGAGGGGAGGAGGGATTTGCTGGAGTAAGGGAGAGGGGAGGGGAGATGGGAGGGTATTTAGGGCACGAATGAGGGGTTGGCCACAGCCAGGAGCACAGACAGTTCATCTGAAATGGTAAAGGAGAAAGGTAAAGGGTCCAGGCGTGGAGGGTGCTAAGGGGGAGGAGGCAGTGAGAGGCGTCAGGGGTTCTCTTCTGATTGTTTCCATTCTGTCGGCGAAATAGGAAAAAAGGTCCTCAAATAAGAGCAAGGAATGGGAAAGGAGGTGGAGGTGTGGCATGACTGAGGACGTGAGATGATCCGCTGAGAGAACAGGAGAATGAACCAACTAGGGAAAGGCAGAGTAATTGTCGACCCTAAGGCCCCCTTGGGATGCACGATCAGTGATCAAGGCTAGAGTTTCTCATCTCAGCATTACTGACATTTTAGCCTCAATAAGTCTTTGCTGTGGGGCGCTGTCCCGCCTTTAACTGGATACTTAGCATACTTGGCCTCTCCCCTTAGATGCCAGGGCACCTCTCCCCAGTTGTGACAATCAATATGCCTCCAGACATTGCCAAATGTTCCCAGATGTGGTGGCAAAATTGGCCCCATGAAGAACCACAGACAGAGACTGAGGACAGAGTGGCTGTTAATCAGCACAGATGCTGATTGGGGGGGACTGAGAGTTGAATTAGATCAAGATGGTGGTTTTGCCAAGTAAGGGGAATAAAGTCAAAGGAGACAAGAGAATTTGCAACATTGTGGCTGGAACTAGAGGGTATTATACCAAGTGAAATAAGTCAATCAGAGAAACAATTATCATATGATCTCACTGATATGAGGAATTTGAGAAACAAGACAGAGGATCATAGGGGAAGGCAGGGGAAAATGAAACAAGACAAACCATAAGAGACTCTTAATCTCAGGAAACAAACCGAGGGTTGCTGGAGGGGAGGAAGGTAGGAAGGATAGGGCAGCTGGGTGATGGACCTTGCGGAGGGGATGTGCTATGGTGAGTGCTGTGAAGTGTGTAAGACTGATGATTCACAGACCTGTACCCCTAAAGCAAATAATACATTATATGTTCGTTTAAAAAAAAAAAAAAGGAGGCAGGAGAGTGCAGGTTCTCTGAAGGAGAGTGATGATAATGACTGAATATGGAATTCAATCTGGGTAAAGGGGGAGAGAGAGAACAGCCCCCACCAGGATTGTCAGGCTACAGACTCCTCAATACTTAGCCTCCTCAACTTCTTTTCAGCTTCTACCCACCACCTGGTCCTAAAGCCAACAGCCCATGTTTTAGGGTTGTTGTCTGTTTTCACAATAGCATCACACCTCTAATTCTGTTCTAATTCTCTATTGCTGATGGAAAATCACCTCACATCTTAGTGACTTAAAACAACAACCACTTTAGTATTATTATCTTTCATGGTTCTTGGGGCTAACTGAGCTCAGCGAGGTGGCTCTCACTGAGGGCATCTCATACAGTCATAAGCATATGGTGGCTGTGGCTGAAGTCACCTTGAACTCTTCCTTATACATCCGGCATTTGATGCTGGTCATCATCTGGGACCTCAGATGGGGCTACTGGACAGAACAGCTCCTTATTTCCTCCCTGTGTGGCTGGGGCTTTCTCACAGCATGGTGGCTGGGTCCTGGGAGCAAGTGTCCAAGAGAATGAACCAGATGGAAACTATATTGCCTTATGTGAACCAGCATCGAGAAGACACAAAGTCTTTCCACGGCATTCTACCCACTGGAGTTACCAAGACCTGACTGTATTCAAGAGGAGGGAAACTACACATGTTTTCAAGTAATTGCACCTAGACTCTCCGTTCACTGAGAAAGCCATCAGAAGAGAAGGCCCTCCGCTTCCCCCTTCTACACCCTTCCCTCCGGCCACAGTCAGAGAGGGGATACCTTCCCCCGTACCCCAGCTCGGCCTCCATCGGTGGCTGACTTCGTGTGCTCGCTTGCTCATGGAGTCCTGATCTGTCAGCCATTCATTACTCTCTCTCTCCCGTGAAACACCACGTCCTCATGACATTCATGACTGGGAGCTAAGACTCTGGTCTCTGGAGTTAGGATCCTTGGGAGCCGGGTCCTATCACATACTTGGCTTTGTTGACACCAGGTGATTATTTAACCTACCTGGGCTTCACTTTCTCATCTGTAAACATGAATGGTGGTAATCCCAGCTTCATAAGATTGCTGAAGGTTTAAGATTTTTTATTTATTTGTTTGACAGAGATCACAAGTAGGCAGAGAGACAGGCAGAGAGAGAGAGAGGGAAGCAGGGTCACCACTGAGCAGAGATCCCAATGCGGGATCAGGATCTGAGCCGAAGGCAGAGGCTTAACCTACTGAGCCATCCAGGCGCCCGGGTTGCTGAGGTTTAATTCAGATTATCCATGAGCAGAGTAGCTGTACTTAAGGGGGAATACCCATTCCTCATTCCTGCTGTTTCGTTGGGAGGATAACTTTCCTGGCCTTTCTAGGCCCCTCACTCACTTCTCTCCTGGCAGGACAGAGTGACTGGTAAATTGAGGAACATGAACAGATGAAACGTAGCCCAGACCCTTCCTCCCTCTTTCTCTCTGGAGTGAGAGAGCGCAAGCCCTGTCCTGCTTCCATGCATCTAATTTTTACAAGGGTTGGGGTGTGGAGGAGCGCGTCTAGCGCCTCCAAGACTGGGTGAGTGGGTCTGTCTAATTGTGAGCTTAGTATTTCTGCCTACAGAGAAAATCCACATTCTCCAAGGTCAGATTTATCAGGAACACATGTGACATTTTACTCTTCTGTCTATCTTGCTCTCATAAAATGTGACTTATATTTCTCAGGATTGGGTTGGGAAATCCCAATCTCTAGTACATATGGGAAATGCTCCCTATTATTATCCTCTGGGTTTTCCTTTTTTTTTTTTTTTTTAAGATTTTATTTATTTCTTTGACAGAGAGAAAGATCACAGGTAGGCAGAGAGGCAGACAGAGAGAGAGAGTGAGAGAGGGAAATAGGCCCCCTGCTGAGGAGAGAGCCCGCGCAGAACTCGATCCCAGAACCCTGAGACCATGACCTGAGCTGAAGGCAGATGCCCAACCAACTGAGCCACCCAGGCACCCCCCTCAAGTCCTCAGTTCTAACAAGTGCAGGGTCAGATCACTGCCTCCCTCAGCCCATTGGGTTTTTCTCCTGAAGAATGGCAGCCCGAGTCACCCGTCATTGAGGCAGATCTTTTCCGTTACCCTGCCCCGTAGACATCTTTGCCCGTTAGACATCCTTGGATCTCCTGACCCATTGCGCCGCCCCAAGCCTGTCTCCGCCACCATCACCATCACTCTGGTCTTCACCCCATCAATCTACACCCTCCACCGCCCTCACCGTCCTCAACCCCCTTCGCGGGATGTTTCCCTAAAGCAATTACGACTCTGTCATTCCATTACCAATACCTCAACCCCCTCCGTGGGTACCATTCCCCTTAGGACCTGACAAAGCATTTCATGGTCTACAAACCCTTGGCTCAATTTTTCTTTCTTTCTTTCTTTTTTTTTTTTTTTTTTTGCCACCGCTGCCCGGAATGCTATGCTCACCCTCCTACTCAATCTCCTACCATTCTCTGTACAAACGGGACCACTTTGTGCATCTTTACCTTTGGACGTGATGTTCTCTCAGCCTGGATGAGCCTCATCTCTGTGCCCTGGCAAGTTTCCGCTCATCTTCCCACCCACACCTCATTCCAGATTCCCTGCTCTGCTCTGTGGTTTCAATATCACTTGGTAACTACTTTCATCACACGAGGAATCCCAGTGTGTGGTAAACACCTGCTTACTCATATGATTTCATGACGGGAGTAGAGCGCCGGCCTTGTCCTTCCTTCCTTCCTATCATCAACGTCTGGCACACAGCAGAGTCTTCAGTGAATCATCATTTTTAATGGAGGCGTAATATTCTAGATTGTAAATAGATGAGTCATACTTTAGTGAACTTATCCCAAATATGAGAGGTATTGTTTGTTTTACTTTTTTTTTCCAGTTACTAATGTTTATTTTTCAAAATAGAAAAGGCAACTGTCTACTTTTTTTTTTTAAAGATTTTTTTTTTTAAATTATTTATTTGACAGAGAAAGAGAGGGATGACAAGTAGGCAGAGAGGCAGGCAGAGACAGAGGGGAAAGCAGGCTCCCTGCTTCCGAGCAGAGAGACCGATGCGGGACTCGATCCCATGACCCTGAGATCATGACCTGATCTGAAGGCAGAGGCTTAACCCACTGAGCCACTCAGGCGTCCCTGGAAGTAACACAAGTTACCGGTTCCTTTTGTGTCCTTCTAGAGATTCTTTCCGTCATTCTTTCTTTCTTGCTACCCACCCCCCAACGTGTCGGCACATGTGATAACAAATTATATACATTGCTATTATCTGCTTTTTCCATGTAAACTGTTTTGGAGATTGGTCTACATAAATTTATGCATTCTTTTTAATTCAATTGAGATTATCCAACCAGTACTCTATTACCAGACATTTCGCACGTGCTTAAGAGCATCAGCTCCGGAATCAGAGTGCATGGGTTTGAGCACTAGTTTCAAACTGACTGGCTGTGAAACCTCGGAATGGGCCTTTAAGCTCTGCAAGTTTTCTCATCAGTAAACTGGGGGATGATGTAGACGCACCTCAAAAGGCGGTCGTGAAGGTGGAGAGTTTGCACGTGTAGAACACTAACAACACCTGACACGTAATAACCCACTCAAGAAAGCGACTTATATTTTTTCTTTCCAGCATTTTGTTATTCTCCCCCAAATTCTGCAGTGGTTACCCCTGTACCAAGATGAACATTTTTTCTGGAGGATGAGTCATTAAAAATGGGATAAAGATGCTCTTGGGCCCGGAGAAAGATTCATTGGGAGGCGAAATTACACACATGCATGTATTTGGGGGGTCAGGGGAAGGATTTTTTTTTTTTCTGAAAGCACTCGAAGAAATCTAGAACTCCCCCCTCAAAGAACCAATATGCACGCTGGCCCTCTCTTACACGCTGACCTAGCGTGTAAGAGAGGGCCAGCTCCATGTGGATGAAGAATGAGTGAAGGTTACATTTCCACTCGGGATGTAGCAAGCTGAAAAGGGCGTCACTCCCACCCTAGTAACAGTCAGATGATCTACAAAACCAGAGCTTTCCTTGAGCCTATCAGAGAGCTGGGGGCATGGGGCAACCAAGTAACACAGAACCCAAGGACAGACAGGCCCGTCTAAGGAGAGGTGGGACGCAGGAACAGGCTGGCCCAAGGCAAGCAAGCGGGAGCACTCAGTAGGCCATACCGGTAGGGAAGAGCTTTGTTGATGTTTTTAACAAATTGCTGAAGGCTGAGTGAGGGTTGGAGTGACAGTGACAGAGTGACAGAGCTGCACATTCACAGGTGGACTCAGACCTCCCTGGGGCTCAGGGGTGAGAGTGGGGGCAGGCCGGAGACAGCAGAGAGCCTCCCTCGGTGGTGGAAGGAAGCCTGTTAAAGCAGCCATTCTGGGGATGGGGAATTTTGCCTCCCAGGGGACATTTGCTAAGTCTAGAGACGGTTTTGGTTGTCACAGCTGGGGGAAAAGGTTTTGCTATGGGTATTTGGTAGGTAGAGGTCCGAGATGTTGCTGAACATCTTACAACGCCCAAGACCAGCCCCATCAGCAAAGAATTATCCAGCGTACAATGTCAATCGTGTCAACTTGAAGTGGGGCTACTGGTGGGGGTTACAGGTCTCCCACAGCTGAAAGAGTGGCAGGAAACTCTTCCCCATACAGGATCTGCTATAGACACAAGGCAGTTTGGCTGCCACAGGAAGGAGAGTCACGATGGTTGAAAAATTCCCACCTTCGAGACCCAAACACACAGGGCCTGCCTAAAATGGAGTCTGGACCAGAATAACAGAACCCTCCTGACCCGAGGCCCTGTGCCACCAGGCTAAAAGACTGACATAGCCAGCAATAGCCGTCCACCCGTAGGGATGATAGGAGAGCACGGAGAGAACCCTCCTGGGCACAGGCACACAGGGGAGGCAGGATGCTGAGGGCAGAGCAGGAGCAGTGAGAAAACCCAGCACCGAGCCCAAGGTGATGCTGTAGGAACAGGAAGCCAAAGGCATCCTGAAGACTACCAACCACAGCAACAGCAAAGCTGAAGCTAAACCAGGCTCCTCACCAGACTGGCTCCATGCCCCTAGACAGACAGACAGAAAGACACACACACCCTAATGACCTAGCAGAGAAGGTATACCCATTTCTAGCCATATGTACTATTTATCTCAATCATTACTCTTCTACACAGATGTCCAGCATTTAATAAAAAATTAAGAGACAGGGTGCCTGGGTGGCTCAGTCGGCTGGGTGTCCAACTCTTGATTATGGTTCAGGTCGTGATCTCAGGGTCCTTGGATCGGGCCCCGAGTCAGGCTCTGTGCTCAACATGGAGTCTGCTTGTCCTTTTGCCTCCCTCTGCTTGTGCTCTCTCTTTCTCTCTCTCTCCTTTTCAAATAAATAAATAGTCTTTAAAAAATAATTAAATGAAAATTATGAGACTTACAAAAATAATCAAAGGGGAAAAAAAGCCCCACTGCCAAGAAACAATGTGACCAGTAGAACCAGAGTCATAATGACCCAAATGTTAAAGCCTCTAGCAGAAAAGGTAGACGATACGCAGGAACAGACGGGGAATTTCAGCAGAGGCAGGAAAATTCTAAGAACCAAAGAGGAATGCTGGAATTGAAAAATGGACACAGAAATGAAGAATGGCTTCAACAGGCTCATCAGAAGACAATACAGCTGAGGAAAGAAAGAATCAATAAAAGAGCACCATAATGTGCTGTGAATCTCTGGACAGTCTTAATCTCTCAGAGCCAAGGTTTTCTCACCATTTGAATGGAATCATTCTTGCCTCTGAGTGACTGAAAGGAAGAAACACCCTGGAGACATTTTTTTTTAAGATTCTATTTATTTGAGAAAGAGAGAGCATGGGGGGGGGCAGGGCAGGGGCGGGGTAAAGGGTGAGAGAGAAGCAGAAAGAAGGGGGCCTGACCAATGAACTGTGGGGCTCCATCCCAGAACCCTGGGATCATGACCTGAGCCAAAGGCAGACGCTTAACCGACTGAGCCACCCGCAGGCACCCACTACCTTCCCCCACCCCGAGACATTTTTTTTTAATGTCTGAAGAGATATAAATAACAGCCCCTGAATTCTTTTTCCAATCCCATGGATACCTAAATTTCTTTTTCAAAAGGAGAAATGGTTTAAATTCCTTCATAGCAATATATACATAATCTAACTTTTTTCAGAAAACACGAAGTGATTTCTCATCATGCCACCCAGAGAGAGCCATAACATTTTACAAAGGTGAGATCACTCTGTACACGATGAACGTAAACCTGCCTCTTCCCCTCCACTTCATAATATATCCAGGACAAGTCTATATGTCTATAATTATAGCTCTGAAACGTCACTTTAACGGCTGCCTAGTATTTGAATAAATCTCTCTCCTGCTGTTAATTTCGCCGGTCCTCTTTCAAGTGACACTTGGGTCACTGCTGTCTGTCTGCAATTATGACACCATGAGAGTCCTTGTACATATATATCTTTGTGAACCTATCCAGCTATTTTCTTTGGAAAAATTCTCAAACGTGAAATTGCTGTGTGAAGTGGGTAGGCATGTTTTTTTAAGGCTTTTGGACAATTTGTCAAATTGCTCTTCAGAAAGTGTCTCCTAATTCACACCTAGACCAACAGTTCATGGCATGTTTGAGTTTATCTTTACATTGTCCACAGCTCTAGACATCAGGAATGTTCTTATTATTCTTTTTCCAGTTTGCTATGTGAAAGGTAGCGTCTCCCATGGTTGTAAGTTTCTCTCATATCAAACCATGGTAGAGAAGAATAGATGCTTCTGTCTGCATTCTCCATAGAGATTTCAGTTTTCTGAACCTTAGTATTGGCCCTGCCTGGACCATTTTGTCTAGCTAGACATCAGCCAAGAACCCAAGCTTGTGCTATAAGGACTCTAAACCCCAGCATGCTTTGCAAACCCTTGTTATAGGTGAGGGATGGACCAAAGCATGCTGGGACTTTCCCCTGAGTGTTGTGGCCTGGGTTACTGAGGCTGGCGCAGGTGTAGAGGTGGGCAGGTGGGGCTGAGTCATGTGGGACACTGGGCATGGTTTCCTGGATCAGCTCCAGAGTTGACACAAAGGTTCCAGTAACGGGCAGCTGAGCTGGGCTAATTGCTGCTGCTGCCCCAGACCAGCCCTTCCTGTAGGAGAAGAGGGAGGAGGGGCCCAAGGGAAGAGGAGGAGAGGGAGAAGGGGTGCAGCACTCCCAAGGGATGGCCCCATGAGGATCTCAAAAACTAAAAACTCACTCTCCATCCTTCCTGTAGGATCAGGAAGTCCCTGAAAAGCATTTCTAAGTGAATCCACGCACCCCCTCATCCCAGGTGGGTTTGTAGATTGTAGAGCCCTTCTCAAAGCATGCATCTAATGGTGGGATTTCAGGCACTGGTCAGCGACATTGGTGTTGCTTGGTGCCTCTCAAAACAGAGTCGGTTGCGGGGTTGAGAGAAGGTCAGGAAGCCAGGGTTCAAATCCTGATTTCTTCAACTCACTGGCTCTGGAAACTTGAGCTGTTTCTGA
Organism: Mustela nigripes; assembly: GCF_022355385.1. Lineage (NCBI taxonomy): Eukaryota > Metazoa > Chordata > Mammalia > Carnivora > Mustelidae > Mustela > Mustela nigripes. Next base: position 39,794,773 of record NC_081566.1, on the reverse strand, counting down.
ATCTCTCTAAAGCCTCAGTTTCTCATCTATGAAACGAGGCCTCATCCTACCCTGCAGACTTGCTGGGGCGCTCATGTCCATGACTTTGGAATTTCTTGGGCTCCAGCCCCGGCTCTCTACAATCCCTGGGTGACTTCTTCCCAGCCAGGTCCCCTGCACCCTGCATGGAGCCAGGCACTCAGAAGACGCTCCTTGAACACTCACTGAGAGCGTAAATGAATGTGGTACATTAAGCACTCACTTAGCATATGGCTTGGGGCCAGTTGTCGACATTAATCTCGGGTTCTGCACTGTCATGCTGTGTGACTTTGAGCAAGTCGCCTTCCTTCTCTGAGCCTCCACTTCTTTACCTATAAAATGGGCTTGTTCATCTGGATCTTGTGCTCTATTTTACAAATCACAGGGAGATGGTTATGATGTAGGGACTAAGGGCATTGTTCTTCCTGAAAAGAGGTGGGTTGAGAGAAGAAATACTAGAGATATAATAATAGATAGTAATAGATAAGTATAATAATAGAGCTATTGCATAGATGAATGAGGTCATGCCAACTCTCCTTCCCCTTCAGCAGGGAGAGAGCTACCTAGATGAGTGAAGGTTGCTGGGCAGACCTGGTATCTTTGGGCGCTCTGGGTTAGGCAGCCATGCCCAGCCCAGAAGGCCATCGCTGATACTCCAGTGTGCACGAGTGCCTATTATATCCATGTGCTGAACTGGACTTAAAAAAATGTTCTTGGAGGTAAAAAAAAAAAAAAATGTGAGACTTCTAGTGAGTATCAGAGAACTCTGGTCCCCATCCCAGACCCTTATAGTAGAAGGAGCTGGCTAGGTTTCTATATTGTTTTTGTTTTTAAAGATTTTATTTATTTATTTTGGGAGAGAGAGAGAGAGAGAGAGAGAGAGAAAGAATGAGTGTTGGTGGGGGGAGGGGCAGAGGCAGAGGGAGAGCAAGAATCCTCAAGCAGACTCCTTGTTGAGTGCAGAGCCCAACGCAGGGGCTCTATCTCAAGACCCAGAGATCATGACCTGAGCTGAAATCAAGAGTTGGTTGCCCAACCAACTGAGCCACCCAGGTGTCCTGGGTTTCCACACCTGTGAGCACGACTATTCCTTGTGCCCACCCCTCCCCCCCACCACCACACTGCCGTCATGCATTTACTTACTGACATCCTTAATAACCATCATTTTGCTGGGTGGAGGGGGTACACAATGAGCTCCCAGTCTGGGAGCAGCAGGGGGTTAGGTGTAGATATTTTCAACCAGCGGTTAAAGGGGTTGAAGACTTCCTGCCTCTGAGGCTACCCAGATTTTCTGTGGCGGCTGTATGGTGGACTGGGGAATATAGAGGGGACAGCCGGATCTTGCTTTTGCAGACTGTGGTCCAGTTGGAGAGCTGACTCAGTTCTGCCAGATCTTCTGATTTCTGTTTCTTTTTTTCAAAGATTTTATTTATTTATTTGAGAGAAAGAGAGAGCATCCCCGCTGAGCAGGGAGCCTGACGCAGGGCTTGATCCCAGGACCTGAGACCATGACCTGAATCGAAGGCAGATACCTCACCAACTGAGTCACCCAGACACCCCAGCAAGGGCCCAAGTTTTCATTTTGCACGGGCGCTGCAAATTATGCAACTGGCCCAGGGGGAGGGAAAATCTGAGCCCATCTGGTGAGGAGAAAGGGCAGAGCAGAGGGCAGGAAATGCTTCAGAAAGGGGGTCAGCTGGGGAGCCTGGGTGGCTCAGTCAGTCAAGCATCTGACTCTTGATTTCAGCTGAAGTCATGAGATCAAGCCCCAAGATACGCCCAGCACTGGGCGTGAGGCCTGCTTAAGATCTCCCCTCCCCTGTGAGCTCCCTCTCTCCCTCTTTAAAGGAAAATGGGGGAGGGGCGCCTGGGTGGCTCAGTGGGTTAAAGCCTCTGCCTTCGGCTCAGGTCATGATCCCAGGGTTCTGGGATGGAGCCCCACATCAGGCTCTCTGCTCATCAGGGAGCCTGCTTCCTCCTCTCTCTCTGCCTGCCTCTCTGCCTACTTGTGATCTCTGTCTCTGTCAAATAAATAAATAAAATCTTTAAAAAAAAAAAAAAAAAAGGAAAGTGGGGGAGGGGGTCAGTTGTTCCAGAGGGAAGAGATGAGCAGTGTGACAGCAGGGCTCAGGCAGGGTGAGCCTGGGGGTTTAATCCACTGGGGGGGGATGTTGAGGCTGGGTGTATGAGTGTCACTGACATGTGACTATGACATGTGTGGGAGTGTGTGTGTAGTTGACATGTGTCAGTATGAGTGTGACTAATGAGTGTGTGTGACTGATGTGTGTGTGTGTGTGATGTGTGTGGGAGAGTGTGTATGCAGTTGACATGTGTCAGTGTGACTAATATGTGAGTGTATGTGACTGATGTGTGAGGGAGTGTGACTGATATGCAACAGTGGGTATGGGTGTGACTGGGATATGTGTGTGTGCACATATGTGGGGTATGGGAGTGGTGTGGCTGTGTGAGACCGCGGTGTGTGTGAGAATGTGTGGGGTGTGCAACTGTGTATGAGCGTGTGTGAGAACGTGTGTGACGTCTGTGAGGTGTGAGCGTGTATGTATGTGTGAGTATGTGACAGTGTGTGCCTAGGGGGAGGTGGTGGCCGGGCAGGGAGAGGCAGGGAGAGTCACTGGGCAGTTTAACAAATATTTATTGAGCACCTTCTGTGTGCCAGGTGCTGTGCAAGGTGCTGAGATGAGTAAGCCTGGCCCCTGCCCGGAGGCCCTGTCAGCCCCACAGGGGAGAGAGACTTGGAAACAGGTAAATGGAGTGAAAGAACAGACTGAAATAAATCCTTCACAAAACTACAACAAGTTTACCCAATTCACCCAGGAGAGCAGGGAAAATTAGACTTCCCCAGAACTGGGGGAGGGGTAGGCTGTGGGGAGAATCCGGGAACTCTCTCAGGGAGGCCCAGGGCCAAAGCCCGCCAACCCCCACCTGCCCCCAGCAGACACACCCAAACACGGGAGGGGTGACCTCCCTCCGACCTGCCCCGCAGCACACCCGGTTGCAGAAGCAGATAAGAGGTGACCAGCAGCCCCGGGGCAGGACCTAAACAGCCCAGCCCCACCCAAAGAGCCGCACACCCCTGGGCAGAGACGGGGCCCATCTCTGGGGTGGGTGGGTCAACTCTGGTTCCAAGTGGCTCCTGAGCTGGTGAAAGTTGGGGGTGTGGGGGGGGCTGACACCTGACGGAGAGGACAGCAAGGAGGGGGAATGAGAAAGGCCAGGCCTGGGGTCTGTCTGTGTCTGGGCTCTGCAGTGGCCTGAGAGGGAAGAGCGGTGCTGGCACAAAAGACATCTTGAATAAGAAACATGTCCCTCAAAAAAAAAAAAAGAAGTCCCTTACAGGGCGCAGCGGAGTCCTCTGTGCCTCCCCAACGCCAGGGCTGCCAGGGCTCCCCAACTGCTCCCAGTTTCCCCTCCCAGAGCCACAGCATGGGGCTACTGCCGTCCGGGCTCCCACAGAGGCAGGAGCCCTCAGATCTTGCTTCCCGCTCACCTGGCGGGGAGGGTGACCTTGGACCAACCACTAGCCTCTACAGGGACACGGGGACGCCCAGTCTCCTCAAAGGGCTACGGTGTGGATAAAAGGAGATAATGGGAGGAGGAAAGCACCTCATAAACAGAAAATGGCAGGACAAAGGTCGGAGTGTAGTGCTGGGCCCAGAGCCATCTCCCAGCCCTTTTCGGCAGAGGATAAAGGGGCCCAGGCCCCAGGGTCCCAGCTCCCCTCCCCCTCAGACCCTCTGGGGCACACCCAGGGCTGGCAATTCCATTTTAGAACTGAAGACAGGGACAATCAGGGCCGTGTTCTCTGAGTCCCTAAGGTTCGGCCAACACTCCTGGCTAGGCAACTTCAGGCGACCAGGGTCACCTCTCTTTAGGGTATAAAGACTCCCCCAAAATAACATGGGCTGAGAAATTAGCACAGTGCCTAGCATGTCTTCATTTCCAAGAAATGAGGTCATTCTGAGGCTAAGTCGCCGAAGGCTCCCCGGCTGAGAGGTGGCCTGACGGGCCTGGACGCCAGGGCTGTTTGAGGCTAACCCCTCCCCCTTATTCTCCTCAACTAACTTGCCAGTACAGCTATACAACACTTTGCCCAAAATGGCTCCAGAAGATTCCAGCATCTGGATGGTAACCCCACCATCCTCTCCAACTTCCCCACTTTCCTTTTTGCCAGTGTTTCTCCAGAGCAAGCCCATCTTCCCCACGTCTGGTTTTCTAAGCTCCCTTCCTTACCCGCGGCCTTCAGCGAATAATCTGCTATTTCTAAGACAATTAAAGAGCATTCCAAACTTAACAACATGCCTTTTTAATGTGCTCTCTGGAATCTGAAGCCTCAAACTTAAGGAGCTTTCCGCTGGAAGATACCCTTCATGAGGAACTGTACACCCCGTTAGCAAAACGTCCTCTCCAAGAACCTGTCTGCAGGGTCACTGGGGAGACAGAGTAACACAGTTCTGGAATGTACTGAGGATTAAGTCGGAAGAGCCCTAACCCTGGGGACACCCTCAGGGAAAAAGCTACTGAGCAACAAGGTGCTGTCCTGGCAGCCTTAGCTGAGTCACTGGCCCTGTTGAACCTCACCTTCTGCATCTGTAGACTGGGAGGGATAAACCTCCCTTTCCCTTTTTGGGAGAAGAAGAGGTGGGCTGAGGGCCCGTCTAGCACAGTGCCTGGTACACTAGGCTGGCAAACGTCTATCCCATCCCCGCTTCTTTCTCACCAAGTACTCATCTCCGTTTATGGCCAACACGGCTGGAATCCAAGGTGTCTATTCCACAAGGTTGGGTAGCTAATTCTCGACGTCTTAGAGAGCATCGGATCCAAACCCCAGCCTTACAGCACGGAAGCAGGCTGGGAGGGCTGACCTGGCCAAGGTCACAGAGCCAATGTCTGCCTGGCCAAGGTCACAGAGCCAATGTCTGGCGGGAGCAGCAGGGCCGGCCCGGTGTCCGGCTCATGCCCTTGCTTGCACGGAGCCTGGGACACTTTCTCAGTCTCACCTTGTTTCCTTTGCTTGCCCGCCAGCCCCCGGGGCAGCTTGTCTGTGGAGCCAGCTCTCCTGCTCTAGGACACCTGTCCCTACCCTGCAAGCCAGCCTCTGCCTCCCACTGCCCGAGCCGGGTAACCGGCCTGCTCTGGCCCCTTGCTCCAACCCCGCGGGCCTCATCCAATCTGGAGACCCAAATCTCAGTACACAGGGAACGAAGACGAAGGTTAGAAAAAGTCCCAAAGACACTTTATTGGAGGGTCTCTGCCTCCATTCCCAGGAGAGAGGAGCCAGGAGCCCCATCCTGAGGGTCCCGGCATCTCCCTGCCCTCACCGGCCCTGCCGAGGACCTAGGACAGTCTGTTTGACCACGAACACGTGGAGAGGAGCAGGGAGGGGAATGTCTTAGAAAAAATAGATCTCTATGTACATCTGACATATTTATAGCACATAAATTAGGGAGTGCTCCGACCCCTGCCTGCGGAGTCCAAGCACTGAGGTGGAAGCCAGTCCAAGAGCTGGAGGCAGGAGGACCCTGCCCGGCCCCCTCTCTCACAGCGCCTTTGTTGCTTCCTTGGGCCTCTGGGGCTCAGTGCAGGCATCTGGAGGCGGAGGGCACCGTCTGCAGCTGCTGTCTGGGTGGGGTCTGAGGAGGCACCAGGTAAGGGGAGTGATGCTGGCCGCTGTGGTCAGCCGACAAGTCACCTCAAACCCCAGGGCTCGTTATTCCAAGAGCAGGGCGGAGAGTAGAGGCCACCAGCCCCGGATCCCAGGATGACGGCTGAACAAGGTAGCAGAACCTCAGCTTCTCTCTGTGGCCCGGCCCCAGCATGCCCGAACGGTGAGGGCCTGGTGGTTGTCCCAGGAAGGGCTGCAGGCCTCAAGTCCGTGGGTTCGGTCCCGGGTCCCGTTCGGACCCTCAGTTCCGACTCCCAGCAACTTCCTCCTCCTTCCAGCCGCTGGAGTTTTTGCCAAACTTGTAGACCAGCCGCCGGCCATCCACCCGCTCCAGGATCTCCCGTTTGTAGTAGTACCTGCGTGTGGACAGGGGTGATCAGACTTGCCCAGGTAGGGGGCAGCCCGGACTGCTGACGCCCTCCCCCCACCCCAGCCCCATTATCCTCGCCGGGCCTGGCCCACTGGGTTCCAGCCTGAGCCTGACCCACTTCCGGCAACTTTCCTCTTCTTTCCTCCCGCCCGTCACGGCACCCCAGCCTAGAAGGTGTCCACGGTCCCTGATGCCACCCGTGCTTCTGTGGCTCTTATGGCTCTGCCCTGGGGCTTGATCATGAAACCAAGTGGTTTTAGGGCTGGAAGGGACCTTGGTGATCGTTCAGGGGGACACTGAGGTCAGACAAGCAATCGAATCGATTCAAGAGAGGGAGAGCCAGGTCTCGGTGGAGGCTTTGGCTTACTACGCTCTTTTCACCACGGAGAACTTTTCTCAGGACAAGCCTTGCAGATAATGCAAAGGAATGTTGTCAGAGGGTCCCCTGTGTTTGCCCTGCCAGCCTACTGCTCTCTCCGTGTCATCCTTCAACCCACGAAGTAGGCAGCCACTGTTCTCAGCAGATGGGACTCAAACCCGTCAGGAGAGCGGCGGTCAGAGGGGGCCGGGGGAACGCGGACGAGCTGTCCCGGCAGCCCCTGTGGGGGCCGGGCGCCCGCTCACCTCATGGCCCTGCTCAGCTTCTCGTAGGTCATGCTGCTGTTCTTCTTCTTTTGGCCCCAAAGCTGGGCCACCGCCTCCGACCGCAGGAACTTGAAGACGCCCTCTTGCCGGTTCTCCCACTTCATGAGGCCTTCATTGAGCTCCGGGTGGATGAGGATGTCCCGGATAAACTCCCACAGGTGGGTGCCTCTGGGGGCTGCAAGGCCGGAGACTTCGGTCAGAGACCAGGGTGGCCGCTCTCTCCTCCGAAGGTGGCGGGGCCCCCGCGGGGCCTAGCACGCGGCCCACGCACAGGGGGCCGCGCCACACCAGGGCTGCTCGCCTCCCGCCTCCCACACCAGACGGGGACTGCCTCTCACACAGCACAGCTGTTTTATGCTCAAATATTGATCCTGTGTCTGGCTGGACTGGACAGTGACTGAGACACACGACTGCCTGAAGGAGCCCATGGTTCGGTGGGTGCCACCGTGAGAAAGCAGACACACCTACAGGTGGTGAGAGCTTGGCAAGTACAGACCAGGGAGCTGGCCCTGGCCTGGGGGATGAGGGGACAGCTTTCTGGAAAAAAGAGCCCCCTGAAGGTAAGAAGCAGCCAGGCCCAGTGTTGGGGGGAAGGGAGGCTGCTAGCACAAAACGGAGGCAAGGAGCCGCTCATGACCTGGCGGTTCCCAGTGTCTGGCTGGCGCACACTGGGGCCTGAGGCCTGCCACTGGGGCACAGTCCTCTGCCCAAGCCCCTGGCGGCCCCGCAGGCCCTCCCAGCACCCACCAGCTTCCCCCTCACACCACTAAGGGTATCCCAGCAGGCAAGACAGAGCAAGTGCAGAGAGTGGGTGGGCTGGGCACCTGGGCTCTAGTCCCTCGGGCCTTCTTCCAGGGCCTCAGTTTCCCCTCATCTCCAGGACCACCCATCCAGGCTCTGCAAGGAGGTGGTAACCGGTACCACACAGCCTCGGGCCCCATGCGCAGCTGTGATAGTGGGAGGGAGAAGCAGTGTGGACAGCCAGCGAACGCAGGAGGAGAAAGCATCAGCGGCACCCCCAGGAACCCGCCAGGCCTCAGAGTAAAGGGGGGGACTCCAGGAGCTCACCATGTTTGCTCTTCTTGCCCTCCAGACACTCCCGAGACTCTTTGCTCAGCTTTCGGGGCCGACCCCGTTTCCGCTTCCCATGCTTAGGATCCCCCTTCTTATAGTCGGGAAAGCCATCTAAGACAGGGGAGGGGCAAGGTCAGGAAGGGAAGGAATGGGGCAGGGGGGACTCAAGGGGGCAGCTCCTACCCAGGAGGAAAACCCTGCAGGGGAGCAGGGATGAGGGGAAGGACCAGCGCCATGGACACTGCCCACTGGGACACCCCAAGGGACCAGGAGGCTCCCTGGACTCACCCCTGGAGAAGAGTTTGCTGTCACTGGAATCCAGGTCCACGTCACTTCCACCGGAGTCTGAGGAGTGGGGGCTCTGGGAAGTACCGGTCCCTAGGGGAGGTGGGGTCCGAGTGAGTCCCCCTGCCAACCCACACCTTCTGGGGAATCGGCTGCTGGGGGTCTCAGGACACACTACCCAGCCTGCTCCTGTTCCTCCCAGAAAGCCTGGGCTCTCCTGCAGGGAACCAAGAGCTGCGGGGCATTTGGGGGGGAAGGGAGGCTGTGGTCCAGACGAGGGAGCTCACCTGCGGTGGAGACATCAGAGCTGCCGGGGGAGGGGGCTCCGGGACCGTAGCTGCCCGGGAAGTAGGGGCTGGCCTGCCGGCACTCCTCCAGCATCTCCTGGCTGAAGGGGCTTCCCTGGTCTAGGAAGAGGAGGTAAGGGTTCAGACAGGGCTCAGAGGAACAGGCAGGGGCACTCGGCTCCCCAGAGCCCAGAGGGCCAGTGACCTGCTGTTTTTCCAGTTGGGGGAAAGTCTGGAGAGAGAGGGTCAGCTCTAGTGCTCTGGGGAGAGGCAGAGATGGGATAGGACAAGCTAGGGAATGATGGAGGAAATGAATTCTCACCAAAAGGGCCGAGGGGCTCCTGGAAGGCCGTACTGTCCTTCTCCAGCAGCTCAATGATCCAGCTGAGTTCATCAGGAAAGCTGGAAGCTGATAAGGAAGCGAGGAGGGGTCAGAACCCTGGTAGGCGTCCCACTGCCCCCTCCCCTCAGGACTTCTTTCTCTGTCTGTGCTCACTGGCCTGGGGCTCCAGGTCCTTCCCATAGCCATGTGGTCTCGGCCGGGAGTGTGGGCCGGTCCCTAGGCCAGCCACCCTAACTGAGCGGGAGACGGGCAGGAGGTAGGCCTCCCCCTCCAAGTCCTGGGCTCCCAGGGGCACCAGACTCACTGAGGTCCCACAGCTGGGAATAGAGTTGGTCCCCTAGAGGCCCGAAGACCAGCCGCAGCTCCTCGGGGGCACAGTTGCAGAGCGTGGCCCCGTCCATGTCACACCGCGAGAAGTCGATGGAGCTTGCGTCGTATTTGTTCTTCTCCACTTGGTAGCTGATCCAGTCCAGAACCTGGGCCTTTGACCAGAACTGGGGTTGCTTCCCCGACCAGCTGGCCTTCTCTGCAAGGGACCGCGCAAGCGTCAGTTCAGCCGGAGCCACCCGGATCCTCACTGCCCATCTGGGCTTCCATGTACATCCCATCTGCCCCCACCGGCCCAAGTCTCGGCGACCCTGCCCAGCGGGGGGGGGGGGGGGCAGGGGGGGGCAGGGGCGGCAGTCACAGTGCCCTTGCCCAGCACCTCACCATCGCTCGCTGCCCCTCAGCCTCAGTACCTCAGCCTCTTACAAGTGACCCCAGCCCCTAGTGCTGGAATTTGCTGGGGAGGGGGGACCCTCATCCCTGCCTGACTTCCCCACTTATCTAACAGGCAGAAGAGGGCTGTCTTTCCCTTCCCCAAACACCCCGTCCCACCTGCCGAGACCCACCTGTGCCCTCCAGCGGCATCTGGGGGTTGCCCAGGGTCAGCACCAGGTCATCAGCCCCAAAGGTGGCAGCAGGGGGGACAGAAGCCAGAGCGGGGTCCTCTGCGCTGTACATAGTACTGAAGTAGTTGCTGAAGACGTTGCTAATCTCACAGGCTGCAGCCATGAGGCTACCTGGGGACGGAGGCCAAGGCTGGTGAGGGCCAGGGTCCTCCCCTCACCCTCCAGCTCTTCTGTTCCAGCCAAACCTGGGCCAGGAAGAGCCTCAAGGGGTGGGGGCGGGGCGCATGGTGAAGGTCAATATCTCTTCGGATACCCCCTTCTTCATGAAGGGCTCCAAGACCGCAGAGCCTGCTGTGGGCACCAGGCCTCCTGCTGGGCCCCCTCCTCAGTACCCCCCATCCCTGACCCTTTGAGTCAGACTGGCAGAGCTAGGGCCACTCTGTCCCTCCCTGACACCGTGCCTCTGCGACCTTCAGGGCACTCCCACCGCCCGACACTCCTGCCCCACAGGCAGAGCTGCAGCGGGTGGGTTGAGAGCTATGCGTCCACTCGACCCCTCTCCGGCTTCCCAGGGCCCAGGCTGGGCAGTACGACAGGTGGTGGTCCTACCTGAGGGGCGGAGTGTGGGTGTGGCAGCAGGCAGGACCAAGGCACAGCAGGCTGGCGAGAAATCCAGGAGGCAAAGAGCTGCGCCAGGTAGCCAGCTCTGAGGAGTCTAGCCCGCACTCCCCTCCCGCCCTAAATAGAGGCCTGTGGGAGCTCCTCCCCGAGCCCAGGCCTTTATAGTGCGCCTGGCGGTAACCGGAGCTGGTGGCTCATTGGACAGAGGGGATTTCCTGGCCTTTACACTGGGCTTCTGGCCCCAGGTGATTTGCATATTTTGTGCCACTTGGCCCGGATCCTGGCAGGCGGTGCTGGGAAATCAGGCCCGGCTGGTTTAATGATTGTCAGAGTCTGTCATCCCGCACCCTCTGGGGTTGGGCACAGGGCACTGGCCTGGGCGGGTGGCAGGAGTCGCGGGGGTAGGCATCTGTACTTTCGGCCACCCTCTGGTGCAGGAAATTCCTCAGGGGGGCCAGGCCGGGGATGGGCTAGAAGGGGGAAGGGAATGCGATAGAAGCAGGGAGGAGGACTGCTAGTCCCCAAAAAGGTCTGAGGACAAGGGGGCCTAGCAGGCAGAGCAGAGAGTGGGGTTGAGGGAATTTTCCTACATGCCCGATTCCTGCTGGAAGGATCTCCAGACACTAGGCAATATCCATGGGCTAATACGGCCTAGCCTCGGGGCCCTGGTGTCCCCATTGTCCCCAGTGTCCTCTGTAGCCTGCTTGCTGGCATCTACTCGGTGGTAGTCTTGACTCGCTTTGCCTGCCCGGACCCCATGCAACCTGCAGCCGGAGAGACCTGGCTCTTCCTCTGCCCTAGCCGGAGCCCTGGGACCCTGGGGGCGGCTGCAGGTGCTGGGATCCACACAGCGGGGTTTGTCTCCCCTAGTTTCCCCGCCCTCCGCCTAGTTGACCTGTACCTGTCTGCTACCCTCTAGTGGCCAGAAGCCCGACTCAAACTGGTTCCTGGCATTCCACGTAGAAAATGGAACACTCAGTGTTCCCCAGGCACATGTAACACAGTCTCCAAAACAAAACACGTAAAGAATGTGTGATTGTCCCCATTTTATTTTTTTTTAAGATTTTATTTACTTATTTGACACAGTGAGAGAGAGATCCCAAGTAGGCAGAGAGGCAGGCAGAGAGAGAGGGGGAAGCAGGCTCCCTGCTGAGCAGAGAGCCCGATGTGGGACTCGATCCCAGGACCCTGGAATCATGACCTGAGCCGAAGGCAGAGGCTTTAACCCACTGAGCCACCCAGGCGCCCCGATTGTCCCCATTTTAAAACTGAGAACATCCTAGTTCAGGTTGGGGTGGGGAGGGGGTGGTGACATGACTTGCCCAGGCCACCGGAGCTCGTTAAGTGGCGGGGCTGGTGCTCTTTCCTGATAGCAGGCGTGTCCTGGCTTCAGGGTCCTCCCACTCAGCCACTCAGCCAGCCCCTTGCCCTCCCCTTGGGCACAGTGAGTCCTTTGTGTGTGAGCACAGACCCCACTGGAGACAGGCAGCCGAGGACGGGGAAAAGGAGGCAGGAGACCTGTGTTCAGGTGACTCCCCAGCTACGTGATTCTGCTTTTTTCCCCATGGGTAAAAACAAGGTTGTTTGGACCTAATATCCCTATGGTCTCTTCCAGATCTAGTTTTTTATGCATCTAAGATGTAGGATCTGAGTGTCTCCTTCCACATCTCCTTTGTTAATGCCACAACCCTGGGTGGTTTGTGGCCAGGCTTAGCCTTGGTGGGTGAAATGGCTCCAAACCAAACAAAACAAAATGACTCCCCCTCCAGAGCTGCCCCTTCTTTATCCTCTAGAGCCAGATGACCAAGACGACCATCTCCCAGAACCTTCTCTTTGTCCCTGAAAGTGCTGGGCACCTAAGAGAGGGACTCAGGGTCAGAGCCCCCTCCACTGGGCCAGGGGTGGCCCAAGAGCCTGGGGCTCTGGCGGTAGGATTTTCCCCAGCCCTTCAGGGGGCCTCCCCCAAGGAGCCTGAGGCGGGCACACCCTCCACCCAGTCACTCACCCTGGAATGTGGGAGAACCGGCTTCTAGCCCCAGGACGGCTCACATGCTCCCCTGCCCTGGGGGACACCTGGCTCAGGCTCCAGAGGGTGGGATGAGGATGTTTGCCTTCACGGGGCTTCACCAAAGAAATGGGGCTGAGATAAGGAATCCCTATATGCTAGCACCTTATCTCTAAATATTAAGGTCTTCAATAGCCCAATAATGGGCGATTTTATGGAGGGTAAGCGGGAAAGATGTCAGTCTGAGGTCAGTGCCTTGGAGGTGGAGTGGGGAGTTCTAGGACAGTGGTAGAGGAGCTGTGGAGTAAGTGTTCCCAATACCCTGCCAATGGCAGGAAGAGCCCCTTGGCCCTCCCCATGAAGCTTGCCCAGACAATGGCGCAGCCTCATCCCTGGGATATGGGATGGCAAGAGCACGGTCTCCCAACCCTATACAGGGACAGGCACACCCAGCAGGACTGTTGGGTGGCAAAGGTGGTGAGCAGGCCAGGCACCACAACTGCAGATACCCAGGCTGTGCACGGTGAGAGGTCCCGAAGTTAGTGGGCTCCGAGAGCAGCGGCCAGAGGAAGAGCTTCCATGGTGACCCTGCGCCATCACCATGACTATTATGCCACAGGTTTTCGTGCAAACAAGGCAAGACAGCCCCTGGTGTCAGAGCTGATAAGCCAGACACCGAGTTGGGGAGTCGGTGAGGCATCTGGGGAGCCCTAAAATCAGCCTTGCATATAGCATATTGACAAAAACATCCCTGAAAGATCTATGGAGACAGTCTGCCATCAAATTGCAAGATGAGATCCTACAACCCTGGGCCTCCGAATCCCTCTCCTCAGACCCCAAGTTCCCTCGCTGCTAGTGAAGCTCCTGGCGTGGCAGGGGATGGAGACCCTCACCAGCCTGCCACCCGCTCACGGCCGTTCCCTAACTCTTGCTGAGTAAGAGCGAGAACAGATCTATCGAAGCCCCGGTGCGGGGAAGGCAGGAGGCCTGAATGCATAACCTCAAAGCTAAGGACATGGCCACACATGGAGACTTAGTCAGGAGTGCCTTGTACTGAAGAAAGGCAACTTAAATATATTGAAATATCTTTTGGTGACCCTTCCCTCAAATCCAAGCTGCTAACTGCTGAGATTCCCATGCTGAAACCAGGAAATCAGAACGCAGTGCCAAGTTCTAAACCCACTCTATTCCTTATCCAGGATCAAAAGTAGGTGGGGCCCAGTGGAGGATGGTGAGAAGGGCAGAGAAAAAAACATTAAAGTACACATTTTTAAAGCAATGGAACACATGAAGAGGAATGGCACTACAGGCAGGGAACGTAGCTGCCTTCACAGAACACTGGAATGAGGTTCATTTGCTATAAGTGGGCTTCGACAATGCTGCCCTGTATTTTCCCATCTGCAGGTGTGGGACCCCCATCTCCTATGTCTGGGAGTTCCCTGCAGACAGAGAAGCACTGTCAGCCTCCGGGGCATCTCCCCCCCAGCCCCCCGCCCCCTTGTAACCTTCTTAGAACATCTGTCCGCACAGAGGACACTTGTGGAAGTGGAAATTTCATGGCCACTCAGGTCATAACTCCAACTTAAATACTTTTCACTTAAAAATATTTATTAAAATAAAGATTAAACCTGAAAAACATGAGTTACCAGAATACAGCCCTTTGCATAGTACTTCAAGAATCAGAGATGGGGATGAGAGGGGAGGGGAGGGGAAGGAAGAGTAGGAGAGAGTAGGGGAGGGAAGGGGAGGGAAGAGATAAGAAAATCCCCTCTGCTCTTCCCAGACAACTGGGAGGAGGGAGAAGACTGTTCGCCTCCACCAAAGCCGGCAGCCTATACTGAGAGAGCTGTGGAAGGTTCTCTGGTCTCAGGACTTACTGATCCAGAGAAGTTTCCACCAGAGCAGAGGCCCAAGAGTCACAGACACCATGCCCTGAGAACAGATTTTCCGAAGGGTGTGTAAACTTCAGGAATTTGATTGGAGAACTGGAATTTGGGAACAGTATTCTGAAAGCCTGAAAAGTCAGAAGAGGCAGAAGCCATGCCCAGGAGCCTCTAACTGCCCTTGGGCGCCACGATCTGCTGGACGTAGTTGACAACATTGCTGTGGAGCTGGGGGGCAGTGGCCGCGAAGGTCTCCTTGGCAAGGGTCTGGGCTACCTTGCTGCCAGCCATCATCGCGTGGTACAGCGGAAGAGTGTACTTCTGCTTCCCCTACAAGAGACACACATACCCGCGGCCTGAGCGGCCTGCTCAGTGAGTCGGCACAGCCCCAAACCCAGGGTCGCCCTAACAGCCGGCCTGCTCAGGAGCCAGTTATCAGGGCTGGAACGAGGAGGGCCCCAGACAGGCGAGCTCTTGCTCTGGTACCTTCTTGGGGGCCAAAGATCCCTGCAGGTAGATCTTGGTATCCACTCCAATCCATGCTAGCACAGGACAGGGGTGTCTACACTTTTTTTTTTTTTTAAAGTAGGCTTCTTAGCGTGGAGCCCAGCACAGGGCCTAAACTCACGACCGAGATCAAGGCCTGAGCTGACAGCACATTAAAACAGAGGGCCGCGTAAGGCCCAACCGCAGGCAAGCACCGGAAAACCCACAAGTCAAATTTGCACCAGTGTGAGAATGCCATGTCGCAAAGCTCCTCAAGTCCAGAGACTTGGAGAAGACTGAGGAGGGCTCGGAACTCCTCCAGACGGGAACGCAGCTCCCAGCGCCAATAGAGGGGGGCATCTGAGTGCTGCTTTAGGAGCAGCCCTGTCCTGCCCCAGGCTCGGAGGCGCTCCGGCCCTTCCCCAGCAGAACCACTGCTGGCCTCGGAGCCCTCCCGGGTGGTGGGCTTCCCCAGGAAGCAGGCATCTATGCTCTTACCCTCCACTCACCTCTCTTTTCCTTGGGCCCCTCTCCCCAAGACCAGCCCTCAAGACCTGCTTTACCCTTCTTCCCAGTGTGGGGTTAGCTCTGACCAGCTTGGGGCCTTCCGGCCTCACCAGGTCATCCGCAAAATGCTTCCAACCCTGGAGGCTTCTCCCTGCCATGGCAATGCCTTCCCTGGCCACACTCAGGAATACGACTGCTGAGTGGGGTCCTCTCCCTTCCCCTCCGCCCACAGGACTATGCCTTACAGGCGGGGCGGCCCACTGTGTGAGCCTGAAGGGGTCGAGGAGCTCGGGGTTCCCTACCTGGCTCTGCAGGAATTCCTTCACCTTCCAGAAATCTTCCTGGTAGTCATTCTTAAGGACGATGTGGCCCCAGCGTAGCCGGAGCTCTGCATTCTGGGAGTTTGAGATCTTTGGGTATGTCTCTCCAAGTTTTTTCACATTCCCTGAAAAAAGAAAATGGGTTTTTAAAGGCTGTGTCATCAGAGCCCCAAGCGCGTGGCTACAGGCCTCCAGGCCCTCCCGAAAGCCCCCGCGATGACATCAGGGAGGTTCCCGACACCCCACTTGACACTCTTCCTGCTCACCTTATGCTCGGGAAGGGAACCACTGCCTGACCCGCAAGTTCACGTTCATGTCTAAGGCTCTTCCACACAACTTGCCTGAATGTGATGACAGACCTTCTGTCGTCATCTCACTTACCTTCCAGGTTCTCTCCCTAAAACACGCTGTGACCCCTTTTTCTCCCATCACCGCCCAGCTGCTGAGAACTATCTGGACTCTCACTTTTTCTCTTTCCAGCACTCCTGGAGGAAGGTTATTTCTGGCTGAGCGGCCACACAGCAGTAGTGGTTGAGACCGTCCAGATCCCAAGCCCGCCATCCACTGGCTCTGGGACCTATTTCATCTCCTGTTACCTGCAGGGTCACCGTCACAGCCCCCAGGCATGAGCGGTTAGGAGGACTCAAGGCTTCAGAATCCCGTGCAGAGCCGGAGGGCGCAGTGAGCACTGGGCTGCGGGATTCCCTTCCCCCCACCCGTGTGTGGGACTCCCAGCAGCCGTCGAGGTGCTCCCCGTGACATGCTTGTGACCACCTGCCAACACCCGGCAGTCGCCTGGGAGTGAGCATTGCAATGGCTTCCTCTGGGTCTCCCTCTCGCCCCTGATATCAAGCTCTGTACACACGGAACCTTGATCTGCTGCGTTCATTTGCCCCACTTTTTCTTACCAGGGGGGAGAGGGGATTTCTGGAGGATCTTATCGAGGAAATAGACCAGCTGGTATGTCTTCCAGGTAGAAATGGCCACAGCTTCAATGGCCTTCATGTCCAGCTCCTCGGTCTCCCACAGCTGGGCCAGCTCTTCAGCGGGCTTCATAAGTGAGTCGCCAGGGGAAAGGTCAGGGAGGTAGGGGGGCCAGCCCGGGACATTCAACCACCGATCAAACTCAAAACCTGTTTGGTGGAAGGAGAGAGGGGGCCATCGGAATTCTCCGGCAGCGTCAAGGTCAACTTGGCTCCAGCAACACCCATACCTCAAGGTCCTGTCTGCCTCTCTTGATCCCAAACTGCTTCTCTGATTTTAACATCCCTTTCCCACACGACGACCTGCTCCAGGCAGGTCCCACTTCCACGGAGGCCCACAGACTGTTAACAGTCAGAGTGGACAGCCCGGCCCCTTTTCCTACTGTGACAGTAGTTCGCAGTCCAAATTAACACTGTGCTGCCAGAACCAAGTGGATAAAGGCTTTCCTAGCTTCAGTCAAGTTCACGTTCTCCTTCAGATGAGCAGAACAGCGTGGTGCCGAGGCCCCTGGGCCCTGGGACTGGGCTACCTAGGCTCCTACCTAGGCTACCCAGCCCTGCCATTAACTAGCTAGGAGGCCACTGGCACATTACTTCACCTCTCTGCGCCTCCCTTTTATCTGTAAAATGATAAAAGGCAGGGTGAGAGGCCCTGCATTTGTTGGCAGTGGTGAGGATTAAATAAGCAAATACACAGGGTGAGTTTAGCAGGCTGCCTGGTGCGAAGGGAGCACTCAGTAATTATTAACTTTCATCAGCCAGGGAGTCTCATGACCTTGAAGTGGGAGCCTCCAAGCAGAGAGTAGGTGCTCTAGGCCTGACCAGCCCCGGCTGTCAGGGGAAGTGACTTTACCAGACCAACCGTGGCCTGACTCAGAGTGCCCAGCACGGATCGGGTGCCTCCAGCAGGCAGCCTCGTCCACGACAGGCCACTGTCTACTCTTAGGGAGCAGGGCCTCCCAAGCTGAAATCAGGGCAGCCACGGGGCTTCTCGGGCACTCTGAAGGCCACAGAGGCAACTCCACGCTTGCAAGCTGGGGCGGCTGCTGGTCCTGCGGCCCTGGGTCATAGCTGGGGCGGCTGCAGCTCCCGGGGCAGAGGTGGGGGTTTGGTCGTGTGTGTGTAGGTTTGAGAAAAATGGGGACAGAGAGGAGACACCGAGGGGAGAACAGTGGAGAAAAGGAGGCTGGGAGGAGCGGAGAGAAATCATTCTTGTGGAACAAGGCCTGGGACCCTGAGCGGGTCTGGGCCCCTAGCTGCCACTTAATGGAGGACTCAGATTTCAGGTTTCCGGCCCCGATCTTCGTCTTCCTGGATGGAAATTAGACAGAATTCTCTACTATCTCCTAGTACCCTGTAGGCCAGCTCCTCTGCTCACCTGGAATGGACTCCACTCTCTTTTTCTTCAGCTCAGGGAAGTATTCCAAGTAGAATTCTAGAAAGTCCTCAGCTACGATACTTTGGAATTTGAATTCATTAACATAGGCCTGCAGGGAGGGAGGTACTTTTCAGTCATTCTGGATCCTATGGGGAGAACAGTCCCTCTGTGCCTCGGGTTCTCCTCCAACCCCCTGCCTCTACCCCTGTACTCTGGCCCGGCTGGCTTCTCTGTACCGCCTCCTTCCCCCCTCATCTCTGAGTTGACTATACCTTGAGAAAACTGTCAAACTGATCCTGATCACCCACCAAGTGGGCCAGGTATGAGACAAAGCAGAAGCCTTTCTCGTAGGGAGTCTCGTTATAGGTATCATCCGGGTCGACACCTACAGAGAAAGCAGACACTTGTAACTTGTCACCGTCATTGTTCCTCTCCAGCTCCAGATTCTACAAGTAATTATGGAAGAGATCAGACTTCAGCTTCCTTGGGTTTGGCAAAGGCCAGGAAAGTCTCCAGATCGACCATGGCCTCTCTCAAGCGACTTCAAAGTTGATCTTAAAGGGTCATTAACTATGGACCTAATAAGAGGACAAAGAACCAGCCTTCCAGGGGAACTGGCAAGTTTCCTTATTCCTGGGGTTGCTTTGCTCCAGTGGGTTCCATGGACTCTTAGGACTGAGCACAGGGCTTGCTGCCTCTTCCAGGCCAGTCGGTCACCACCTACACTCAAGTGCCCCTCCCAGAACAACTGGTTGTTTCTACGAATGTTCTAGACCAAAATAAACTAATGACCAGGCTACAAGAAGTTCGTTTTCATGGTCATTGGCATCAAGGAACGTAAGTTTAAATCACACAGACAGGTTTTAGATTAGTCATACGTGGAACTAAAGACAAATGTCAGAAAATAAAAACACATGACCTTGGACAAGTCATTTGACTTATTGGGCGCTCACTCACGTCTTCTGTAAAATAAGGCTAATGCTCGAGCTACACGACTACAGTTCTCACTTGATAGAAAAATCACGGCAAAGAGTCCTGGAAAACGACAGGGGCCCGTACATGAAACTGGAAGGAACTCCTATCAGACTGGAATGGCTTCGGTTGAGTCTGCCTAGAGGTCAGGGAATGGCTAAAAGGGCTCTGGAGGTCTCCTCCTTCCCAAGGAGAGTACTCAGGGAGTACACTGATTAACTTGAAGCTCAAATAACTTGGGGCTCCAAGCTCAGTGCTGGGAAGTGGGTATTAAGAGAGAGGAGTTTCCCGGACCTGGTTCGATCTTCACGCGGAGCTTGTTGAGTGGGTTCTCCTCGCCAGTGATGTCCATGTGCTGCCGAAGCAGAGCCCGCCCAGTTGCAGCTTCCAAGCAGGTATAAGCAGAGCCTGGGGCAAAAAGAATCCTTAGGCCTCAACTCAAGAACACCACCCCCAAGAATAATTTCCAGACAAAAGAGGGTGTGCTGCCCCCTTGTGGCCACAAGAACCATGACAGATAACTGAAGATTCATATCCTCACCTCCCTGGGGACGCCAGGGCAACCTGGCCACAGAGAACCTGAGTCAGCCCCTAGCTTCTGGTTGCTCTGGACTACAAATGACTCACTTTGCTCTGGCTGTCGGTCTCGCCCAGACATGATGAGGGAATCTCACCTTTTCCCATGACTGTTATCTTTCCCTATCTGTATATTTTTAGTTTTAGAGATAGTAATTTGATCTATAAAAGCAAACTATTTTTCATTTGATCGTTCCAGTCAGACAAGAGAAACTGTCACCCCAAATTTTTCTAGTGGTCTCTACATCTCATTCTGGCTCTAAAAATGACAGAGGGCATGGTGGAGGGAAGGGGACCAGGTTTTGAACCAGCCACCTCTGCCGCTCATAGGGAGTTCTGCCTCTGGGTGAGGTACTCAATCTCTCTCAGCCTCAACTTCTTCATCTGCACAGTGGGCTGACAACATCTGCTTCGAGGATTCTTAGTGCCTGGGTAAGATATTCACAAACGGTCTCTTGTTCCATATACTCTGGATGAAAGCGTCCATTTGTACCAACTTTCTGGGAGGCAATGGACAATGTGTGCTAAAAAGCCTTTAAAATGTTCAGATCCAGAAATTACATTTCTAGGAATTCATCTTCCCTAACATTGTCTTAGATATGCATGAACATTTATATGTAAAAATATTTGTCAAAACATTCTCTGATTAGAAAACTGAAACTAACGGGGGCGCCTGAGTGGCTCAGTGGGTTAAGCATCCAACTCCTGATTCCGGATCAGGTCATGATCTCAGGGTCATGAGATGGAGCCCCCTGTTGGGCTCCACGCTGAGCATCGAGCAGGGAGTCCGCTTGAGATTCTCTCTCCCTCTCCCTTAGCCCCTTCCCCTGCTCACACATTCTCTCTCTAAAAAAAAAAGTAAAGAAAAACTAAAGATAACCTAACAACTAGAAACTGAATACGTTAAGAAACATCCATACTATGCAGCTATAGAAGAAAATTTAATGACTTGGGAAAATGTTCATTAACTTCATTAAGTTTTTTTAAAAAAATGCAGCTGGAAGGTTTGAGGATTCACACACACATAGGAAAATGTCGGAAAAGACAGACATCGATGATCTCTGAACAGTGAGATTGTGGATAAACCTACTGTGTGTTCTTTCTCAGAGAGATCAAAATAGATTTTCATGTGAGAAATAATAAAAATAATATATGTTATATTTTTAAAGACTTGATATATAGCAGGTTTTCAATGACACAATGTTGAGAAAATATTTTAAAAGCACACCTGGGCTCCATGTGGGGTTCTGTCCCCACCTGCTAAGTGGCTTGGGCAAATTTCTTGTGCTTTTTGAGTCACGGTGAACTCATACATAAAATGGAAATCCTATCTGTTTCATAGGGCTACTGAGAAATTGTTAAATGAGGTATTTTTAATAAGGTGCCTGTACAAAGCTGGTAGGTAGGTGTTCAAGAGAAGGTAATGATTATAATGATCTTATGATTCATTTGTAAAATTAACTAGCTGTGTGGGTGAATGACCCTGGGCAGCTCTCCCCGAGGGGCTGCCTGGCTGAGCATCGAGTGAGGTTTCAGCTTAGCTGAGGGGTCCTATTACTGTCGGGCCCCCTATCGATTCATGCCACCAATACGCAGTTTCTGGGACCCTCCCCCCCGCCACTCACCACCAACGACTCGGTGCCATGTCACTCCATGGGGCTCATCCATTCAGAAGGGACTCTTGTCTAGAGTCGGTCCTTGCTGGCCTCTCACCAGAGCTTTCTGCACCACTGCCCCATCCTTCATGCCCACCTGTGTCCCACACAGCCTCACAGATGAAAGAATGGGGCACGGGGTCCCTAGGAGAAGGCCGGCACCGGAGAGCTGGCTTACCAAAGAGGACAGTGGAGATCCTCCTCTGGGCATACATGGTGAAACCTTCATTGAGCCAGAATTCACCCCAGTTGGCATTAGTGACCAGGTTCCCGAACCAACTGTGGGAGATCTCGTGGATGATGACGTCGGCTAAGGAGCGGTCCCCTGCCAGCAGGCAGGGGGTGACAAAGGTCAGACAAGGGTTCTCCATTCCTCCAAATGGAAAGGATGGTGGCATGAAGAGCAGATCATACCTGCCAAGAGAGCAGGAGGTCACAGACAAGTCTCGGCTCCCCAGGGCAGAGACCCTGCCTCACTTCCTTAGGCAGGGCCCTCAGCCCTGAGAGACACAGCCACTGAAGAGGTGGCACCCAACCCTGGGCCCAGCGCTGAAATGACACTCAGCCTTCTCTATCCTCCAGCCAGGTCGCTGGGACCTCCTTTTCGCCAGGTTTTGCTCTCTCGGAGGTGGCTCTCGGAAAGCTGCTCCCTGTTCTCCTTCCAAGCAGGGTATGGCCGTATCATCAGTTCTGTCACGGTTAGCTCACTGACGGCTCGCTTGGGGTCGCCAAGATCTAACAGAGCCTTTGATCTGGGGAGGCTAACATGGGAGTGTGTGGCTGCCTCCAGCAATCAGGAAAGGTAAGTCACAAAGGTCCCCTGACAGCGTTTCCCCATCTCCACACTCAGCAGCTAGAAGGCCCATTTTTAACACTTCAAGAACCTTCTCTCAGGGTCCCCTCCTCAGCAACAATGAAGGAGGCCTGGCTTCGCCCTTCCTCCTCTCCTCTACTTCTGGGATTGGGGAACTTGGCTCTAGGAGACAGAGGAGGAGAAGCAACACCAGAAGGAAGAAGAGGAGGAAACCAGGGACTCAGTTTAGCCAAAGACATTGGAGTCAATGTGATACCACACCTTCCCCAAACGTAGGGTCCGAAAAGTTTCTCTCCTGTGGCCAGAAATTCTTCTATCACCCCGTTGTACTCCTCCTTGGCAGCGTCGATCAGGCAGGGCTCGGCCCACACGCGGCTCCTAAAGGCAAGAGCACAGAAAAAGCAGGCTGGTGTTTGGAGACCTATCATGGAGACTCGAGCCCAAAAGCACCTGGAGAAATGTGGCGGTCTCATATTTGAGCCACATGAATGTGACAGCGTGGCCAGCCACAGAGACAGGAGGTGCAAGGTCAGGTCGCCTGCGCGGGTCCGAGGCTGCTCGCCACACCTGATGAATGAGATCCCAGCGCCGTGTCGTGGCGGAGCTGGCTCCCGTGCACAGCAGGCTCTAACTCACAGCACTGTCCTATTCTGTCTCCAGCAATGAATGTGACCTTGCAAAAGTCACTGACCTGGGCCTCAGTGTGCCCATCTGTAAAGCGGGTGGGGAAGATGAAAGAAGACAGCACGTAAGATAGCAAAGGGGATGG
The DNA here is from genome assembly GCF_022355385.1 of Mustela nigripes. Lineage (NCBI taxonomy): Eukaryota > Metazoa > Chordata > Mammalia > Carnivora > Mustelidae > Mustela > Mustela nigripes. Next base: position 39,772,206 of record NC_081566.1, on the reverse strand, counting down.
GGTCCAGGTGAGGAGGAGGGAAGGCTTCCTCTCTGCCCCTGTGGAAGCTCAGGAACTGTTCTAGCAGGAGAAGGAGCAGAAGCAGGGGCCTCGGAGTGGAAACTGTACACGCAGGGGAGGAACCACCAAGAGTCTGGACTACTGGCACGCTCACCGTCAGATCGGGGCTGGGGCAGGGAGGCAAGGGCGGGTACAGAGCCCTCGACACTCCAGTCACAAAGGGCCCGATACGCCATGGGACACAGCTGGCCCTTCAGAGCCATGACAGTATTTTATTTAAGATTTTTATTTATTTATTTGACAGAGAGAGACACAGCAAAAGAGGGAACACAAGCAGAGGGGCGTGGGAGAGGGAGAAGCAGGCTTCCTGCCCACAGGGAGCCTTGATGCGGGGCTTGATCCCAGGACCCTGGGACCACAACCCGAGTCGAAGGCAGACGCCTAATGACTGAGCCACCCAGGCCCCCCATGTCAGCATTTTAAACCAATAAGTGGTGGGAGCCTGGGTGGCTCAGTGGGTTAAGCATCTGCCTTCAGCTCAGGTCATGATTCCAGTGTCCTGGGATTGAGTCTCACATTGGGCTCCTTGCTCAGCAGGGAGTCTGCTTCTCCCTCTACCCCTCCCCCCTGCTTGTGCTCTCTCTCTCTCAAATAAATAAGTAAACCACTAAGTAGTATTATCAGAGTGAGTCCTGAGAGATTAAATTACAAAAGCGAGAGCATATCCCCAAGAAGAGTACGGAGGAGAAGAGAATGGGCCCAAAACAGAGTCCTGGACAGCACCAGCACACGGGGGCTGCTGGGCAGAGCAAAGCCCACAAAGGAGACCAGAGAGGACGAGCCGAGGTCCTAGAACCAGGACAGAATTGTGTCATGGAAGCCAGAGGAGGGTCGAGAGGCAGAAGGAAAGTGCAGAACACCAAGACAAGGATGGAGGAGAGGGCAACATGCTACACATGTTGAGGCCAGTGGCCTCTCTCACTGCGGGAGTTTCTGTGGCACAACGGGGCAGGTGCTGGATTCCCACAGGTCCAAGCAGTACATGGAGGGTGCGCAGGAGAAATGCTAGTCTTGTAAGAAACTCGGCTAAGTAGGGAAGCAGAAGGTCCTGTGCTAGGAGGGAGCGTGGAGTCAATGAGCATGTTTTCTGCTTTGTTTTTGAACTACGAGAGACAGGAACATGGTTAGGGTTGGAAGGAAAGAGCCAACGGGGGAGAAAGCTGCACATCTGAAGAAAGAGGGGTAAACAACAAGACAAAGCCCCACCAGATTTGGGGAGGGACCCAACCAATGATGGCTCAAAGGCAGAGATGTGGTTCCAACAGAAGCACGGACATCCCTCTCTGGAGTTCAGAGGGAGAAAGGGAAGGACGACAGCCGATGAAGATGACTTTCTACATAGAAAACAGGAAGCTGACATAAGTGTATCTGACGAATTAAATATTCTCAATAAAGTAGGAGACAAGATCATCTGCTTGGAGGGAGGGTCTGGTGTCTGAATAGGAAATTTGAAGGCAAAAGTCTTCCTTTAAGGAGAGGGAGCCAGGAAGATCAATGAAACGACCAGTGACCAATACTGCAGGCGACCAATACTGAAGGCGTATCTGTAGTTGAAGACAGCATTTGTTCTATTTTTCTTGAAAACCACATGAATGTCTATTTCAACTTTTTTTTTTAAGATTTTATTTATTTGAGAGAGAGAGCATGAGAGGGGTGAAGGGCAGAGGAAGAAGCAGGCTCGCCGATAAGCAGGGAGCCCAAAGCAGGGCTCTATCCCAGGACCCTGGAATCATGACCTGAGCCGAAGGCAGAGGCTTAACCCACTGAGCCACCCAGGCGCCCCAAGCTACTTTAGCTTGCTACAACTAGAAGGCAAAGCCTAGGCTAGATGGATGGCATCCAAGATACTTCCTCTAGCACAGAGATTTCTCTCAAAAGAAACTGGGATATTCTCAGGCAAGCTGGTATTTTATCACCAGCAGACTAGCACAGTAAGGACTGGATATGCAATGGAAAAGCCTGGGTTGGCGTTCCAGTTCTGCCAGCGACGTGACTTTGTACAGGCAATGCGACCAAAAGCCTCAGTTTGCTTATCTGCGACACGGAGACAACAGTAACCCCCTCAGTGAGGTTATGTGAGGGTTAGAAGAGATTATACATAAATCAGGACTAGAACATGCCCACTAGCTCTTGTGCCCGGGATTTTCCTCCTGTGTTAACAGGGACTGGGATTGGTGGCCAAGTTTGCCAGAAGAGCCTCTCATCTAACACAGCTTCACAAGACCCTAAGATGTTCCCTGTGAGGTGAGGACTGTCTACCTGGGAGGGGGAAGAAGACATCATCATCAGTTAAATGGATTCTATCGCATGGACTAGTATATCATATTGTCTTTTTATTACAGAAGGCTCAGAAAAAAATCAGTATTTTCTGGTGCATTTAGAATATTTTTTTCTTTCATTTCTCATTAATAGGTCACACTCTTGGGCGTCTGGGTGGCTCAATTGGTTGAGCATCTGCCTTCAGCTCAGATCATGATCCTGGGGTCCTGGGATTGAGTCCCACATCAGACTCCCTGCTTCTCCCCCTGCCCCTCATCCTGCTCCTGATCTCTCTCTCTCTCAAATAAATAAAATAGTTCATTCTCTTACTAACAGAACCTTAGCAAGAGTAAATACTCTAAAATCACCTTCCTTTACTTTCTGGTTAGCCGCAACAATGACACTCCTCTGCTTCCCTACTCCCCTCTCTATCAGAAAGACTGACCTTCATGACGGAGAGGTCTTTCAGGACAGGTACCATTCTGAGTGTGTGTGCTGGAGGCAGATGCCAGTGGCATCCCACCTCTCATTCTCGATGAAGTCCAGGAATGAAGATTCATGATCTGAGCAGGGCTACTGAGCCCAGCTATGAGGTCTGATACCCGTAACCAATGCGGTCAAGGTCAGCTCCGCCTCCAGGACTGGAGAGCAGGGTGGCAGCAACAGAGCCGGGCAAAGTGCCACAGCTTTACTGCCCAGCCTTTGGGCATTTTACCACAGGATTACACCGTACGGGCAGATGATAAGAGAGCCGGAGAAACTGATACTCCCGGTCAAGTTTCTGTTTGCAGGAAACCTTACAAAATCCTTATTCATCTCCATTAAACTCATCTAACTTCGCGGAGGTATCTCTGCCACCATGGGTTCAGGTGTATGTATCTGCGGAGGAGAAGGAACTCCCACTTTCCTCTCCAGAGGCCAACAACGAGATCAGAGTGTACATTTCTGGGAACTACGTGCTAGAGAAAATGGGGATATTTGGTAGAAAGATTAAAAAGCAAATATAATTGCTAGAGGGGAATTCAGAACTAAAAGATCCTAACAAAGATGAGTCTTCTAGAACTGCTGCCTCGGTGCCAACCACAGGCTACGAGGTGGCCCAGGACAGGAGCTCCTGCCACTAGTAGGACTGACGACCTCATTCCAGACAGCAGGACAAGAAGCGGAGCGGGGCAGAGGCGGGGACAGCCCATCCTTCCTCTGCACTCATGCCACACGCTACTGGGCTGCGAACAGGCTGTCTATTCAGAGCAGTTGCGAGAGTGTCCCAAGAACCATCCCAGCTGGGCCAGTGGTCAGTCTGTCTGACCTTGTCTGTGGGGGTCTTTGTCTCCTACCTGGGTCCAACTTCCGCCGACACCAGATCTCCGATGGCCAAAGCTATCAGATAGGAGGGAATGGGATGACACATCTCAAAGAAGAACTTATTTGGGCCTTTCTTCTCCCAAGTGTTAGCACTCATCACAGCAGTGAAGCCATCTGGAACCTGACAACAGAGGAAGCTTAGGAGATTTTTATCGGAGAGAGTGTCCTTTTGATTCGCTGGAAGAACAGCATGGCTGGCAACCTGCATGGTGCCAGCCACCACCAGGAGCCTGTCTTGGAGAACACAAAGGTTTCCAGAGACTGAACTTGTGCTAGGCTGATGGGATTTGGCAAAGATAAAATATTTGTAGATGATGGAATTTTGCAGACGTACCACTGGATGGATGTTAACAACTGAGCAGTTGAAATGTGACGAGATAGATCTAAAATTTTCAATCCCAAGGGCAGGTTTGCTTAACTTTAATCCTCTTACCTCAACATGAGCTGAATATGTGCATTTCACTGCAGGAGTGTCGAAGCAAGGGAAGAAGGCCCTGTTCAGCACAGCCTGACCCTGGGTGTAGACAAAAGGCTTCTTCTTTCCTGCGGTCTGCTCGGGAGACAACCAGCAAACCTAAGAGAACAGAACATTTCAAAATTGACACCCTCTATGTGAGCTCAGTCCAGCCAGAGAAAAGGAGCTGGCTAGCAGGGGAGAATGTTAGGTAATCTTTACGATCCTGCCAGCAGTTTGGTCCTGACTGGGAAGTTCTCTCCTACTGTGTATTTAATCCACCCTGGAACCCACGCCAAGGTATTGACATCCACCTCCCATAATAGAAACACCACAAAGGCTTTATTTCTCACTGTATCCCACTGGGTATCTTAAGAATTCCAGACACGGCCTCTGACCCTGGCATCCTGTCTTCCTCCCCTGAGTCCTTCACGGTATAGTAGTTTCTCATTAAAAATCAAACAAAAACCAATTGAGCAGCAGTTGTATTTCAACTTGAGATAAGAGCCACAGAAAAGCAGAAGGAAAGTCGGAGGAGTCTCCATTCTGAACAACATTCTCCATTCCTGAAACTTACCCTTTCAGAATAAATGTATTTTTCTATCATAGGCATTGGCTATGTTATTTAAATTTCTTTTAAAGATTTTATTCTTCAGCAATCTCTACTCCCAACATGGGGCTCAAACTTACAACTCCAAGATCAAGAGTTGCATGCTCTACCGACTGCGCCAGCCAGGCCCCCCAAACTATACATACTTCCTACATCGCTCTAACTTGAGGGAGCAGAGGCTATGTCAGCACCAAATGCCACTTAGAATTTAGAAAAGGATTCAATAATTCTGGCAAGGTTTTAAAGGGGAAGCAAAACTTTCTGGTCTAAAGGTGAGTAGGATCGAGATGGTCAAAAAGGAAAGGAGAAGACATTCTCAAGGAGGTAGACAGCAACATGAAGAAGGGAATGGATGGGACATCCTTGGGAACTGGAGGTATTTCAGATACAGAGGTGGGAGGCATGCCTTGGCAGGTGGACTGGAAGGCTTTGAACATGGGTATTGGAGACCTACTTTAAAGAGGCATAAGGACACCACGTGGAGATGTTGGGTTTTTCTTTGCTTGAGTTTCTTGTGTGTGTGTGTGAAAATTTAATGAGCCTCCTTCCAAAGGGTATAGTACAGATGGAAAGGAGGAGAACGGAATACCACAGTGGAAAAAACAGCACTACTTCGGCCAGATGAGTGAGGTCATGAAGAAACAGTCAGAAATCATGGTGGTACCAGGTACGCGGAATGCGATGTGAAGACAGCACTTTGCCTTTGTGACATTCCACTAAATTTTGCAGTGAACCTAAAGCTGCTGTAAAAAAATAAACTTCTTAAAATTTTTTAACAACTCTAGTCTGATCATGGGGAAAAAAATTCCAATAGAGAGGCGTCCTATACAATACTCCTCAAAACTGCCAAGGTCATCAAAAACAAGATAAGTCTGAGAAATTGTCATAGCCAAGGGGAGCCTTAGGATATATGAAAGCTAAATACACTGTAGTATTCTGGATGGGATCCTGGAAGAGAAAATGATACTAAGTAAAGCCTAGGAAAAAACTGAAAACAAACAAACAAAAAACTAAGCTTCAGGGGCGCCTGGGTGGCTCAGTTGGCTCAGGTCATGATCCCGAGGTCTTGGGATCAAGTCCCAGATCAGGCTTCCTGCTCAGTGGAGAGCCTGCTTCTCCCTCTGAAGCTACTCTCTTTCTGTCTCTGTCAAATATAAAAAATCCTTAAAACAAACAAACAAACAAACAAAAAACCCAACTATGAACTTTAGTTAATAATACTGTATCAGTACTGGTTCATTAATTTTAACAGATTGTATCATACTTACAAAATGTTAATAGAGCAATCTGTGTATGGAAGGGTATAGGAAAACTCCATTACTATCTGCTCACTTTTCTTGTTAATCTAAATTGTTTTTAATTTAGATTAAATTTGCAGGGGGAGGGGCAGATGGAGGATGAGAAAGAATCTCAAGCAGGCTCCACATCCAGCACGGAGCCCACTGCGGGCACAGGGCTCAATCTCACAACTCTGAGATCATGACTTAAGCTCAAATCAAGAGTCAGCCACTTAGCCAACTAAACCACTCAGCACCCCTAAACTGCCTTTAATCATATTATTGAAAGAAATTTAACGAGTTAACGAGTTAGTTAAGACTAACACACATATTCACTAGGTACTAGGCACTATATTAGGCACTTCTATAAAGACAACTAATTTAACTTTTGTCAAGTTCATAAGTACTGGTCATTCCCTCTAGCGTACCATAATTCCTTATTTTTCATCTTCGAGGTTTTGGGGGGGTTTTGTTTATAATGACATAGTGGACATATAATGACATGAAGGAGCCTGGTAATACAAGTATTTCCACTATGTAAGAAAGAGTCTCAACTTAGGGTGGGGCTATAATGTACAGTGAGTGATTAAGGTGAGTGTCCTCCCTTGGGATGGTGGCAATGAGAAGAAGGAATAAATGCGGGTTTCTTTAACGTAGATCTTCACAGTGCAAAGTGCGGGTGTCTGCTCTTACGTCTCTAATGAAAGCTATTTAGTACAATTTGAGGTGCCATTTTCAGTAGGCGATTTCAGAGATGGCTTGACATTTCCAGTTCCCCTGTTCCTACCCCAAACCAGAAGCTAGCACATAACAGAGCAACCAAACGCATTTACCAATGCTATGTTATCCCCAGAGGGCACTGGGTTTTTCCTTTGCCTTGGAGGTCAATTTACATTGCTTTGGACTTTTCATTTTTTAAACAAGTTCTATCATGGGTTCCTTTATTCCCTGAATAAAGACGGAAACAGAACCGTCCTTTCGGCCAGCTCTAAGAGTGAAAGGAACTGCTAGCTAGATAAGTAAACTTTGATTGTAGGCAAGCAGTCTACCCCTGGAACTTGTAACTCACTCTGCCTGAGACATGACTTGCAACCATGGCCTCAGGACTCTTTATGAAGGAGCTCCAAACTCTTACAACTGTAGGCCACATAACCACCCATCCTTTTAGTTCCAGTATTTGTCCCACACCCCAAAAATTTAATATTTAAGAGTCAATCAATATTTAAGAATCAACCAAGAATAAGAACAGGACCAACTTACTACAAAGCTTAGAACACTCTAATTCCAGTTCTCATTTTTACTCAAATTTTTCCATTACACCGATCTAGGACTTCTCGTAAGAAAACAAAATAACTCTCTGGGGTTCAGAGTTACTTCAGCCTGTGGCACCGCAAGAGCACGCGGACAAAGGGCTGAGTCGGCACTCAGAGCTAATTAACCGGCTTTGTCCCCGGCTGCTAGAAAGGAAAAACGAAGTAACTCATTATCAGGGACCTAGGCCCCAAAGCCCGGTGACACGTCAAATTCGATTTATAAAGAGTCGGTGATCCAGAAAGCCGCACAGGATAGGATTTCCTCTGCAGGCAGAACCGGAGCCAGACAGCGCGGTGTGTGAGAAGGAAGCAGAACCGTTGGGGAGGCAGGAAGGGCGGAAAAGACGGAGGTGCACAGCTCGGAGGCTGGCCCGAAGCCAGAAGACGGAGATCTGGGCAGCCCGGGAGGAAGAGAGGGCGCGGAGGGTGGGAGGGCGTGCACCGGAGAGCTCCGGGACCCCTCCCGGCAATGGTGGAAGAATCTTCTCTCTCTTTGAGGGTGGGCATGAGTGCGGGTCGGGAGACCAGCAACGAGGGGGAAGGGCGGGCAGGAAGGGGCCGAGTGAGGCCGCGGCGGGGCAGGGACCCGGGGTCGAACTCACCCCGGGTCCCTCCCCGACGCGGTAGGTGAGCAGAACCTGGAAGCGCTCGCCGGCCGGGCAGGGCTGCGGGAGGGCCACGCACAGGGCCTGGCCGTAGTGCGAGAAGGGCTGCGTGTGGAAGGGCACGGGCTCCGCGGGCGGCTCCTTCGAGCCGGGCCGCAGTCGCCGCAGCGCCGCCGCCGTCACCTCGAGGCACGGGTGCGAGTCGAGCCGCAGCTCGGTGGCGCCCTCGGGCACCAGGCAGCGCAGCTCCAGGACCGCGGTGCCGCTCAAGCCCCGGCTCCCTGGGCCCGGCCCCGGAGGCCCGAACTCGGCCCGCAGGTCCAGGTGCAAGTGCAGCATCTGGAAAGCCCGGAAATTGGAGGCCGAGGCCACGTCCACCGCCTGCGCCGAGTGCAGCGGCCGCGGGGGCGCGCAGCCGTCGCTCGGAGGCCCGTCGCTCCCCATGATCCCGCAGCGCCGCCGTTGAACGACTGTGCTGGGAGCCCACCAGCTCGCGGACTGCCGCCGGGAAGCCACGCCCCGAGCGCGCCGGGCCGCCGCAGGCCAGGCCCCGCCCCTCCCCGCCCCGCCGGCCCCGCCCCGCTCCGCTGGTCGCTCCCCTCTCCAAAAACCTGACACCTAACCACACCTCTCCGTTGCTCTCCAGGTCGCCCAATTTCCAGCTTTATACGAAGTCTATAGACCTTTATACAAGGTCTATTCAGGACCTTGGACAAAAAGGTATTTTGTGGGATATTTTGGTCCACATTTGTCCCTACTCATCCTACTGCGATGCTTCAGTACTCCTTGTGGCGCACCTTTCTCTGCTGACGTTGCGTTCCCTAATCTTGCAGGAAGGTAGCAGGATGTACATTGACCCCTGAACTGGAAGTGTCTGAGTTCGGGATCTCACATTCTGCGCTGAACCAATCAGTAGGACTGTGTGTGTCCTTGGGCATATCACCTCCAACAAAGATGGATCTCTCCAAACCCCTTTCTGCACCTGTAAGGTAGGAGTAATATCTCACGAGTTAATGGTGATAACACAATCGGGTAATTTGTCTAAACACACTTGGTAAACACAGAGTTCCACACCAGATCAAGGTTCATCCATTCCCAGGGGCTCCGAACACACTTATCTTTCCGTTCTTCTGCCAAGGAATAGTCAGCCCTGAGAGGAGAGGAACTACTGGCACGCAGCGGGCAAAGGCCAGGGATGCTACTAAACACCCTACAATGACAGGGCAGGTCCCCACAACTAAGAAGTGTCCAACCCCAAATGTCCATAGTACAACGTTGATCAACTGTAGCTTATAACCTGAGAAGATCTAGTGTCTTCCTTTGGAACAAAGGGAAGTAATACATATCGTCTATTATAATAAAGGAAATGCCTCCCTTAAAGCAAAGAACAGGTTTGCTACTGCCTACTCTAACAGTTCCAGGTTTCCTAAGCTCAGGTCCTTCTCCTCTAATGCAACCCATTCCATAGGCAGGCGTCCATCTCGATCCACCCATGGGACTTGGGGGCAAGGGGAAGCAGTTCAAATGATGATCTTCTGGATATTGCTATTGCTATAATAATTTGTCCTTTGTTTCTTTTTTTTTTTTTAAAGATTTTATTTATTTAATTGACAGAAAGAGATCACAAGTAGATGGAGAGGCAGGCAGAGAGAGAGAGAGAGAGGGAAGCAGGCTCCCCGCTGAGCAGAGAGCCCCATGCGGGACTCGATCCCAGGACCCTGAGATCACGACCCGAGCGGAAGGCAGCGGCCCAACCCACCGAGCCACCCAGGCGCCCCTGTCCTTTGTTTCTGAACACAAATATCATGTTGAGTGGAAAGCAAAACTGTAAGAATACATGCAGCATACCATTTACATTCTTTTATATATGGGTTAGTAATAGCTGCAGATATAGTAGAAATACAGACAGCTGACTTCCACTAGGGGATGTACGGGAATATTTTACACACACACACACACACACACTCACCCTCTCAAAGAAAAAACTAGATAAATTACAATCTATAATATTTCTAAACCAATCAGAGAATTGCAGTCCCAGGATAACCTACTGGCCAAGAATCTAAAGAAAGGAAGGCACCAGAAGGATAAGCAGAGTAGGGCCTCATACCTGGAGTAGACACAACCAGACATATGTAATAGTTCAGTTAGGATGGTTAATGAATTGGTGAAGGCCAGACATGGGCTGGTCCTTGAGGACTACAGAAATTGGGAGTTTGTGCCCTCTTACAGGTTTTTCTCTCAAAGTACATAACAGAGATCAGAAAGAGCCCCAACAAAGTGTGTGTTGTGGTGCAGACCTGGCGAGAGGGTACAACAACCACAGCTGTACAGGCACAAATCCACTGGGATGCCTTCCCCTTAAACAGCATAATATTTAATCTGTAGGGGAAGGGAATGAGAAAAAGAAAATCTATTCAAAAGGGAAAGGCAGGAATATTTGCTGACTCCAGAACTACAAGGGAGGAGGAACAGGAAAAATGAGAAGGCTACCCTCCTGAGATCCTGAGGCCTAACCAGAACCAGGAACACACCACCACCCACCTCCCAAGCTAACAAGCTTCTATAAACCAGTCAGAGTAGAATATCAATGGGAGAGGGACAGGAGGAGAACAAGAAAGAGCATACAGAGACCTCCTCTTTAGTGCAATGCAGAGAGAAGTTCTAAAGCTGAAGGCAGACATTGCCTGGAAAACAAGCATCTACCCAGATATGACTACAGAATTTGGTACCTTTGGTACACCCTAGATAACCTTAGCAACAGACCTCAGACCAAGACCAGACCCCAACTAGTTTAACTTATCCCTTACCTCCACTAAAGGCATAGCAAGAGGAAAGGTATTTCCATTTCCAGATACAAATTTTATATACCTCAGTGTCTGCTATACCTACACTAGGTCGGGTTTGGAAAAAAAAAATTGAAATACACGAAAACATCAGAACTAGACACAAATGTGATCCAGATGTTGGGACAGGGAATTCAAAATAATTATGATTAATACGTTAAAGACTGATGGAAAAGATGAATAATATGCAAGATAAGATGGGTAATTTCTGCAAAAAAATCAAGTGAGGGATGCCTGGATGGCTCAGTCAGTTAAGTGTCTGTCTTTGGATCCTGGGATCGAGTCCCACATTGGGCTCTTTGCTCAGTGAGGAGCCTGCTTCTTCCTTTGCCTGCCTCTCCCCCTGCTTGTGCTCTCTCTCTCTCTCTCTCTCTCTCTGACAAATAAATAAAATCTTAAAAACAAAACAAAAAAAAAATCAAGTGAAAATGTAAAAGACAATAGCAGAGATGAGATGTCTTCACCTAGCTTCACCTAGCTCATCAGTAGACTCAACACAGCCAAAGAAGAGAATTGGATAAGTCAGTAGGAATTACCCAACTTAATATAAAGGAAAAACAACAGAGGATGGGAAACAAAAGACATCCAAGAGCTGCTGGACAATATCATTTTTTTATTTTTTTAAAGATTTATTTATCTTTAAATAACTGGGATCCCAGGAAGAGGAGAGTACAATATGAAGAAATAATCCCAAGAATTTTCCAAAAGTAAGGACAGACATGAAACCACAAAGAAGCTCAAAGGCCACCAAGAAGCATGAATGCCAGACAAAGAATACCTCGGCATATCATATTTTTAAAAACGTGAAGAGAAAATCTTAAAGACAGAGAATAAAAGGCATGCAGGGGAACAAAGATAATTAGTTAACTTCTAGTCAGAAATGATATAAGCCAGGGGCACCTGAGTGGCTCAGTGGATTAAGCCACGGCCTTCAACTTGGGTCGTGATCTCAGGGTCTTGGGATGGAATCCCGCATCAGGCTCTCTGCTCAGTGGGGAGCCTGCTTCCCCCTCTCTCTCCACCTGACTCTCTGCCTACTTGTGATCTCTCTCTCTCTCTCTCTCTCTGTCAAATAAATAAATAAATAAATAAATCTTTAAAAAAATAAAAAAATGATACAAAGAGAGAAATGATACAAGCCAGACACCAATGAAGTGCCTAAAGCACTAAAAGAAAAAAACAAACCTGTTAACCTACAGAAAATAATTTTTTAAATAAAGAGGAAATAGACTTTCTCAGACAAAAACTGAAGGAATTAAGGGCTAGCCGATTTAGTCTATAAAAAAAAGTTGAAGGAAGTTCTTCAGACAGAAGGAATATGGTATCAGACAGAAACCTGGGTTCGCACAAAGAACAGTGCTAGAAATGGAATAACTGTAGGTAAAATAAAATTAACCCTTTTCTTGGGGCGCCTGGGTGGCTCAGTGGGTTAAAGCCTCTGCCTTTGGCTCCAGTCATGATCCCAGGGTCCTGGGATTGAGCCCCACATCGGGCTCTCTGCTCATCAGGGAGCCTGCTTCCTCCTCTATCTCTCTCTGCCTGCCTCTCTGCCTACTTGTGATCTCTGTCTGCAAATAAATAAATAAAATCTTTTTTAAAAATTAATCTTTTTCTTATTTTTAATTGCTCTAAAGCAGAGGGTGGCAAAAAGTTTTTTCTGTAAAAGGCAAATATTTTAGGCTTTACGGGCCTTATGGTCTCTGCTGCAACCACTTAACTGCCTTTAAGTATGAAATCAGACATTGGCAAAACATAATGAAATGATTGTAGCTATATTCCAATAAAACTTTATTTGGTGGCACTGAAATTTCAGTTTCATGTAATTCTCACACGTCATCATTGTTTTTTCTTTTGATTTTTTCCAACCATTAAAAAAAGTTTTTAAAACTATTCCTCATTTGCAGGCCATACAAAAAGAGGTGGCAGGGTGAGTTTGGCCAATGGGCCTTGGTTTGCTGACTTCTGCTCTGAAAGTGTGCTGTACAAAGTGAAAGCAGCTGCAATGTGCTGTGTGTCTCTGGCATGTATAAAAGCAACTGTAGGGCACCTGAGTGGCTCAGTGGGTTAAGCTTCTGCTATCCTATCACTTTAAATATAAAGAGATAGGAGCACCTGGGGGGCTCAGTTGGTTAAGCCACTGCCTTCAGCTCAGGTCATGATCCCGGAGTCCCGGGGATCAAGTTCCACACCAGGCTCCCAGCTCTATGGGGAGTATGCTTCTACCTGTGACCTTCTCCCCTCTCATGCTCTCTCTCTCTCTCAAATGAATCCACAACTATAACTGGAGATTTCACTACTCATCTCAGTAATTGATAGAACACGTGAACAGATAGTCATTAAGGATATGTAAAGTCTGAACAACACTGTCAGCCCACCAACTGGCCTTCATAGAACAGTATCAGAGTGTACATCCCGTGCAAGAACACATGGAACATTCACCAAATAGACCCTAGTCTGGGCCATAAAGCAAACCTTCACATATTAAAAAGAACAGAAATCATACAAAGTGTTCTCAAACAGTATTAAATTAGAAATCATTTAACAGAAAGATATCTGAAAAATACCCATTGATTTGAAAATTGAAAAACACACTTTTAGATAATCCATGGTTCAAAGAGGATGGGTCAATGTAAATTTAAAATTATTCCGAACTAGGGGCACCTGGGTGGCTCGTTCAGTTAAGTGTCTTGAGCTCAGGTTTTGATCTCAGGGTCATGAGTTCAAGCCCCATATTGGGCTCCATGCTGGATGTGGAGACTATTTATAAATAAATAAACAATAAAATAAAAATATCTGAAATTTATAGCATTAAATGATTATATTAGAAAAGAAGGTTCTCAAATCAATCATCTAAGCTTTATTCTTTTTTTTTATTTTTTATTTTTATGTTTTTTTTTTTTAAGATTTTATTTATTTGACAGACAGAGATCACAGGTAGGCAGAGAGGCAGGCAGAGAGAGAGGAGGAGGGGAAGCAGGCTCCCTGCTGAGCACAGAACCAGATGAGGGGCTCAATCCCAGGACCCTGGGACTATGACCCAAGCCGAAGGCAGAGACCCAACCCACTGAGCCACCCAGGCGCCCCTCTAAGCTTCATTCTTAAGAAACTAGATTGGAGTAGATTAAACTCAAAGCAAGCAGAATAATGAAGGCATAAATCAATGAAATTGAAAACAAAAACAACACAGAAAATAACTGAAACCAAAAGTTGTTTTTTGGAGAAAATCAATGCAATTGATAAACATCTTTTTAAACTGACCAACAAAAAAGAGAAAAGATACAAACTGTATCAAGAACAAAAGAAGGTATCCATATGGATCTCCTGAACATTAAAAGGGACAACAAAAAGAAATACTGCAGACAACACTATGTTCATAAATTTGACAACACAGGGGTGCCTGGGTGGCTCAGTGGGTTAAAGTCTCTGCCCTCCGCTCAGGTCATGATCCCAGGCTCCTGGGATCAAGCCCCACATCAAGCCCCGCATCGGGCTCTCTGCTCAGCAGGAAGCCTGCTTCCTCCTCTCTCTCTCTGCCTGCCTCTCTGTCTACTTGTGATCTCTATCAAATACATAAATAAAATCTTAAAAAAAAAATTTTTGACAACACAGATGAAATAGATCAAGTCTTCAAATGACACAAACTACCAAGTCACCCAAGAAGGAATTTATAATCTAAAAGTCCTGTATCTAGTAAAGAAATTGAATTTGGGGGCGCCTGGGTGGCTCAGTGGGTTAAGCCTCTGCCTTCGGCTCAGGTCATGATCTCAGGATGGTGGGATTGAGCCCTGTGTTGGGCTCTCTGCTCAGCGGAGAGCCTGCTTTCCCCTCTGTCTCTGCCTGCTGCTCTGCCTACTTGTGATCTCTCTCTCTCTCTGTCAAATAAATAAATAAAATGTTTTAAAGAAAGAAAGAAAGGAAGGAAGGAAGGAAGGAAGAAATTGAATTTGTAGTTTAAAAACCTTCCACCAGGGGCGCCTGAGTGGCTCGGTAGGTTAAGCTTCCGACTCTTGATACCTGCTTAGGACATCATGATCTCAGGGTCACAGGCTTGAACCTGCGACAGAGCCTGGCATCAGGTTCTGCACTCAGCACAGTCAGCTGGGGATGCTTTCTCTCCTAGCTCTGTCCTTTTCCCCACTCACACGGGGTCTCTTTCTCTCTCTCTCTAAATAGGTAAATAAAATCACTAAAAAAACCCAAAACCTTCCAACAAAGAAAACTCCAGGACCAGATGGTTTCTATCAAATGTCTAAATTCTATCAAACATTTAAGGAAAAAAATACCAATTCTATACAATGTCTTTCAGAAAACAGAAAAGGTAGAAATAATTCCGAACTCATTTTCAGATCTCCATTACTCTAATGCCAAATCCAGACAAAGACCTCATGGAAAAAATAATAGACTAATATTCCTCATGAATGTCAATGTAAAACTGATCACCTAAACATTAACAAATCAATCCAGAAATACATAAAAAAGCATAACACACCATAGCTTAGTAGGGTTTATCTTGGCAGTATAAACCTGGTTCACATTTGAAAATTAATCAATGTAATCCACTACAAGAAGAAACTAAAGAGAAGCCATGAGATCATCTCAGTGGATGCGGAAAAAGCATTTGACAAAATCCATTCATGACCAAAACAGAGAAGCAAACAAAAACTCAGTAAACTAGGAATAGAAAGGAACTTCCTTAACCTTACAAAGAGAATCACAAAAATTTTACTGAATGCTTCTCCTCCAAGATGGGGAATAAGAAAAGATGTGCTCTCTTACTACTACTATCCAATATTACACTGTGCAATAAGTCAAAAGAGAGAGAGAGAGAAGATAAAAAAAAAGCCACACAGATGGAAAATACAGAACTGCTTCTATTCCAGACAACATGACTGTTTACAGAAAAAATCTCAAAGAATCTACAAAAAGGATCCTAGAACTAGTAACAGTTCATCACGTTTATAGGATACAAGGTCAATAGATAAAAATCGACTGTATTTCCACTGCTGGTAATGAATGATGGAATTTGAAATTTTAAAAGCAATACCATTTAAATAACATCCCAAAATGAAATAGTTAGGTTTTTTTTTTAATTTTTTATTAACATATAATGTATTATTAACCCCAGGGGTACAGGTCTGTGAATTGCCAGGTTTACACACTTCACAGCACTCACCATAGCACACACCTTCCCCAGTGTCCATAAGCCCCCCAACTTCTCCCTACCCCCTCCCCCAAAATGGTTAGGTTTAAATCTAACAAAATCTATGCAGGATCTGTATGCTTAAAATTACAGAACACTAGGGGCACCTGGGTGGCTCAGTGGGTTAAAGCCTCTGCCTTCAGCTCAGGTCACGATCCCAGGGTCCTGGGATCAAGCCCCACACCCCGCTCTCTGCTCAGTGGGAAGCCTGCTTCCTCCTCTCTCTCTGCCTGCCTCTCTGCCTACCTGTGATCTCTGTCTGTCAAATAAATAAATAAAAATATTTTTTAAAAATTATAGAACACTAATGAAACTCAATCCCAATAAACATTCCAGCAGGGGTTTTTGTAGATATCAACATGCTCACTGTAAAATGTATAGGGATAAGTAAAAGAACTAGAATAGCCAAAGCAATTTTGAGAAAGATGAATAAAGCTGGGGGACTCACACTATCCAGTTTCTAAACAATATAAAACTGTTGTGTAATACCAGTGGAAGGTAGAGATGTAGAAGAATGGAAAAGAACAGAGAGCCCAGAAACAGATCTACACAACTAATTTTTGACAAAGGTGCAAAAAACACTTACAAATACAATGTCTGACAAAGGGCTTGTATTCACAATATAGAAAGAACACTCAAGACCAAATAATAAGAAAAATAATAGGTGGAGATTTGAACCACTTTTCTAAAAAGATACAAAGATGGCAAATAAACATACAAAAAGCTGCCCAACACCTTTGTCATGAGAGAAATTCAAATTAAAACAAGATGTACCTAGAACTGCTAAACTGAAAAAACAAGAACAAAAATTGGTACTGCCAAGTGCTGGTGAGGATGCAGAACGACCAGCACTCTCCTATGTTCCTGATGCATGTACAAAATGGTAGTCAGGGGGCACCTGGATAGCTCAGTGGGTTATGCCGCTGCCTTCGGCTCAGGTCATGATCTCAGGGTCCTGGCATGGAGCCCCACATTGGGCTCTCTGCTCAGCAGGGAGCCTGCTTCTCACTCTCTCTCTCTCTCTGCCTACTTGTGCTCTCTCTTTCAAATAAATAAAATTTTTAAACAAAAAACAAAATGGTAGTCAGTTTGGAAAACATTTTGGGAATTTCTTGTAAATTTAAATATATACCTACCTTATGACCCAGTAATCCTAGGTGTTTACCAAAAGAAATGAAAACATGTTCACACAAAAATCAGTAAGCAAATGTTTACAGCACTTTTATTCATAATCGCTAAAAAAATGGAAACCACCCAATGTCCTTCTGCTAGTAAATAAATGAATAATGGTACATCTGCACAGTGGAATACTACTCAGCAATAAAAAGGAGCAAACTTGATTCACACATCATAGACAAATCTTCAGTGCCCTTCAGTAAATGAAAGCCAGACCCAAGACTACATATTGTAGAATTCCATTTATATGAAATTCTTGAAAAGAAAAACTCAGAGTCAGAAAACATATGAGCAGTTGCCATGGGTTGGAGGGAATGATTAACAACAAAAGGACAGCATGAGAAAATCTGGGGATGATGTAACTGTTGTATGTCAAACTGTGGCAGTGGATACCTGTCAACATTTATCAAAACCACAGAACTGCACACCACAAAGAGTGAATTCTACTGAATGTAAATTTAAAACAAACAAAAAATCCACCAGGATGTGAAAGATGGAACACATACTACAGCAAGTATGACTGTATTACCAATGAATCACATGGCCATACTGAAGAAGGTGGGTAAGAAAGAAGTGGACCTAATTAGCTTTGGAAAATGTCTTGAATAAATACTGAACACTAAAAAGAACTGTGAACAAACGCTGTACTCTAGCTGGCAAATTTGTTTCTCACAGAGGTATTGGTTAAGCCATTCTGAAATCACCTTTTATGTAGCTAGGATTGAATAAGCAAGTTATTGTGGATAACAAGAGTCAGGTTTCTTTCTTTATTTCTCTTAGAAATACAGAGAGAAGGCTAGAATGAATCCTATGATGCTGGACTGGAGTTGGAAAGACTCACAGTTTTTGTCTTATGGATGTGAAACAAAGATGTGTAATGTGCATTGGTTAGTATACTTCATACATTTCCTAGCTTTTTTGCTCTGAAAGAAACTAACAGCAGTAACATCCAAGTAGCAATGAGCACACCTACCAACCAGAAGTTTGGTTTCCAAATACCATTATCCAGTGAAGGGAACTAGAGCTCCTTGGAAAAAAAAAAAGGTTAATTCCAGGGCTTGGGCAAGGAAACAGAAGATGAACCTGGAGCATCTTGTAGTGCTAGGAAGTAATTAAGGACTAACAAAAAAAAACAAAAAGCAATGTTCAAAGGGCCTAAGAGCCAACATGAAAGAGCTCCCAAGGGCCAAAGTTAGAACAACCTCAGCAAATAAATAGTAATACTGCATTATAACCCCCAAATAAGACCCATGAATCTATACGAACATAAATAACTAAGTAAATAGACAAATAAATGAGAGAAAAGAGGCAGCTCTTACAGCAGACTTCCAATTAATGTATGTGGAAGGTAAGAGAAAAGCAGAAAATCACTACTACATGGCAAAGGTAGTGGGCAAATGCTTAAAAAAAATGACATTTGCAAAACATGACATATGCAAAGTATCCTCCCCCCAAGATATTTATTGCAAAGGGAAAAATGGTAATTTTACAGTGGAGGAAGCCAGCAGATACCACCTTAATCAATTGATCAAGGTCAACATCACTAGTAATAAGTATAGACATCACGTATCCCCTGATATGATATACCGAGAAGGGCAGATCTGTGTGTTGTCCTTTCCAATAATGCAGAACTTTAAGAAAGCACTGGACAAACCCAAACTGGGGTTCCTTCAAAATAACAGACTATTACTCCTCAAAAGTATCAAGGTCATAAACAAGGAAAGACTGAGATATTGTCACAAATTGCCAAGAGATTAAGGAGACTTGACAACTAATAAAATTTGGGATTGTGTATTAGATCCTGAAACAGAAAAAGGGTATTACAGGAAAAACTCAAGAGATTCAAATTACATCTGTAATTTAGTTAATATAAGCAATATGAATGTCTTAGTTTTGATCATTATCTTATGGTTATGCAAGATGCTAACATAAAGCAAAGCTGCCTGCAAGGTATACTGAAACTATTTTTGCAATTTTTCTGTAAATCTAAAATTATCTCAAATTAAAATGGCCAATTAAAAATAAGAGATGCCTGGGTGGCTCAGTTGGTTAAGTGTCTGCCTTTGGCTCAGGCCATGTTCCCAGGGTCCTAGGATTGAGCCCCTCATTGGGCTCCCTGCTCAGCAGGGTGTCTGTTTCTCCCTCTACACCTCCCCCTCTACCCACTCATGCTTGCCCTCATGATCTTTTTCTCTCTGAAATAAAATCTTTTTATAAATAAATACAGACATTCATACATACATACATGGCGGGGCGCCTGGGTGGCTCAGTCAGTTAAGCACCTTCCCACCCCCAGCTTGTGCTCTAATAAATAAAATCTTAAATACATACATACAAACATAGATACCTGACAATGCCAAGAATCAAATTCAGGATCACAGCTAATTCTTGTGCAGAGGCAGGTGAAGGAAATTCAGGCTTCAACTGTTTGAGGCAGGTTTCTTTCTTCGGCTATGTAGATGGTACATGGATATTTTTAAAATTACGCTTGTATGCCTGAAATAGCTTATAACTTCTTTAAAATGTTTCAGACTTTTAAATTCGGTACAGACACATCTGCTTATAATTAATCCATTCACTCAATATTTAACACGTAACTATTATAAAATGTATTCCTGTCCTCAAATCCAATTTCAACACCTACTGAGACTCAATCCTGCTTCTCCTGTGCTGGTTGTAGGTCAGTCTTTCTTACAACTACTCTAGTCTGATATTGTAGCAAGAAAGCAGCCAAAGGGGCTCCTGGGTGGCTCAGTGGGTTAAAGCCTCTGCCTTCGGCTAAGGTCTGGATCAAGCCCCAGATCGGGCTCTCTGCTCAGCAGGGAACCTGCTTCCCCCTCTCTCTCTGCCTGCCTCTCTTGTGATCTCTGTCAAATACATAAATTAAAAAAAAAAAAAAAAAAAAAAGAAATGCTTAAAAAAAAGAAAGCAGCCACAGACAGCACATACATGAAAGGATGTGTCTGTGTTCCAATGAGATATTTACAAACATAAGCTACATGTAGCTTTCTGACCCATAATTAACAGACTGAGAATTTAGACAGCTTTAACTCAAACGAAGATACCACAGGGTGGAGCTATGCCCATGTTTTCAGAGTTTGCAGACATTTCATATACGAAAACAGATGCACTTTCAATGGTAGATGCAGCCGTACCCACACGTCTTTCAATCTCTTGACTCAGAAATGATTACGTGCCAATTTCACACCAAGTGTCAGATGCTCATCAAAAACAGGAGAAGCAGATGGGATCTTTCAGATGGGCATTTCAACCTTGAAACTGAGCAACTCACTCCACTATTCCAGGAAAGACCTAGGAAAAACCTCCTGTCTGCTTGTTCCTCCAATTATTTGTTAAAACAATTTGCTTATTTTAGCTTTGATATTCTGGGCTCTATTTTAGTATACCAAAAATTAGTTTTAAAATACTTATTACAGACTTCAAGTCAGTATTTTTAAGACGTTTATTAAAATCTAAACCACCTTTTCTCTTATTTGCTAAACTTGGGAAAAAAATAACAGAAACTAGGCAGCGTGTGTATGGGTGTACCTTGTAAAACTCCGCTGACAATCACCCCCTGCTGTGCTGGTGTGATGACAGATGGGCAAAGAAGACCTGGTTCAGTCCAAGCACTCCTGGTCGGCTGCAGAGAAGCCATCTGAGCTGGGTCTTCGAAGACTACCAGGAATGACCCAGCAAAGATGAGGGCAGCACAGAAGCTCCTGGTTGTTATGAAACACTGTTAAGGGACACCTGGGTGGCTCAGTCGTTAAGTGTCTGCCTTCAGCTCAGGCCATGATCTCAGGATCCTGGGACTGGCGCCACATGGGGCTCCCTGCTCAGTGGAAAGTCTGCTTCTCCCTCTCCCACTTCCCCTGCTTGTTTCCCTCTCTCACTGTGTCTCTGTCAAATAAAACCGTTAAAAAAAAAAGAAAAAAAGAAAAAGAACACCTGCGAAAACACCTGTGCCAGGACGGCACCCATGCTCCACAGGGTTTTCAGAAGAAACATAAAGGAATAGTTGGTTTTCCCCCTTTTACACCTTCTTCCTCTAGCTCCCATCTCTAGGTAAGTTTGAACCACTGTCTGCAAGCTGGCTCTAGCATTAAAGGTAGAAAGCCTTTCCATAAGAGCAAAGCCTCACTGGGCGGCTCAGTGGGTTAAGCCTCTGCCTTCAGCTCAGGTCATGATCTCAGGGTCCTGGCATCAAGCTCTCTGCTCAGCGGAGTCTGCTTCCCCCTCTCTCCACCTGCCTCTCTTCCTACTTGTGATCTCTCTCTCTCTGTCAAATACATAAATCTTGAAGGAAAAAAAAAAAAAAAAAGAAAAGAAAGCGAAGCCTCTCCTAACTGCACGATGTGAAGAGTAAGGAGAATATCAACCAAGTAGGAGAGGCAGGAAGCCTGGGAAACATGCTAGCAAGGTTTTTTGTTTGTTTTAAAGATTTTATTTATTTATTTGACAGAGATATCACAAGTAGGCAGAGAGGCAGGCAGAGAGAGAGGAGGAAGCAGGCTCCCCACTGAGCAGAGAGCCTGACGCGGGGCTCCATCCCAGGACGCTGAGATCATAACCTGAGCCAAAGGCAGAGGCTTAACCCACTGAGCCACCCAGGCGCCCCGCAAGGTTTTATTCTACCAGGTGTCCTGCATATGGTGGAAATTTAAAATTCTTCTCTTTGGGGCACCTGGATAGCTCAGTAAGTTAAGTGTCCAACCCCTGATTTCTGCTCAGGTCATGATCTCTAGGTCATGAGATCAGGCCCTGCATTGGGCTCTGCGTTGGGTGTGGAACCAGCTTAAGATTCTCCCTCTGCCCCTCCCCATTCTAAAAATAGCAATAGAAATACTATTCAAAAAGAACTGGTTTTCCATCTTTTTCAAACTTTTTCTCTTCTACTCTACTCCTAATTCCAGAAATCTCATCTGTAACCAAGGATTGCTTCAGAATGCTGAGTTTAAGATACCAGAGTTAACCAATAAAATGGCAAAAACACCGGGGGCCTGAGTGGCTCAGTGGGCTAAAGCCTCTGCCTTCAGCTCAGGTCACAATCCCAGGGTCCTAGGATCAGGCCCTGCATCAGGCTCTCTGCTCAGCGGGGAGCCTGCTTCCTCCTCTCCCTCTCTGCCTGCCTCTCTACTTGTGATCTGTCAGATAAATAACAAAAATATTTTTTAAAAATAAAAATAAATAAATAAAATGGCAAAAACATATCAACATCACATAATACCCAATATTTAAAGAATCAGAACTCATAAGAAAGGAACTTACTTTCCAAACTGATATACCATTTAAGAGAAGGAATTCAGATCTTGAGAACTATATGCAATTAAACATTTTCTCAGCTTTGAACTGCTCTTCCAATAGCCATCCCCTTGTGTTTGTGGCTGAAAGTTAGAGTTCTCTTAAGAACAAATCTCCATAGATGACACACAAATGGCCAATAAGCACAGTATCATTTGTCATTAGAATTTCTTTTTTTTTTTTTTTAATTTGACAGAGATCACAAGTAGGCAGAGAGGCCGGTAGAGAGAAGGAGGAAGCAGGCTCCTGGCTGTGCAGAGCCCAATGTGGGGCTTGATCCCAGGACCCTGGGATCATGACCTGAGCCGAAGGCAGAGGCTTTAACCCACTGAGCCACCCAGATGCCCCGTCATTAGGAGAATGTAAATCAAACCCATGAGGTAACACCTTACACTTACTAGAATGACTATAATTTTTTTGAAAAGGAAAATAATTGGGGTAAGGAAGGATGTGGAGAAATTGGAACCCTTGTGCATTGCTGGGGGAGCATAAAATGGTGCATCTGCTGTGGAGAAGTTTGGCGGTTCCTCATGAAGTTAAACATAGAACTACCAGAAGCCCCAGTATCTGCTCCCAGGTATGTATCCTAAAGAACAGTAAGCAGGGATGCAAGCAGGGACTAACCCACGCTCACAGCAGCATTCTTCACAACAGTCAAAAGGTGGAAGTGACCCAAGTATCCGTCAGTGGATGAATATATAAATAAAATGTGGTATATACATACAATGGAATATTTAATCAGCTATCAAAAGAAATGAAATTTTGATATATGTGACAAAATAGATGGAGCCTCGGGACACCTGGATGGCTCAATCAGGTAAGCATCTGCCTTTTGCTCGGGTCACAATCCCAGGGTCCTGGGATGGAGTCCTGTGCTGGGCTCCCAGCTCTGCGGGGTGTCTGCTTCTTCTCCTTCTGCCCCTCCTCCCACTCGTTCTCTCAAATAAATAAATAAAATCTTTAAAAAGAAAAACCAGATGGACCTTCAAACACTATGCTAAATGAAATAAGACAAAGGACAAACACTGTATGATTCCACTTATAGAGGTACCTCATAGGCTTGTTCAGAGACAGGAAGTAGCACTGTGGTTACAGGGATGGGGGGAGGCACAGGGATGGGAAGTTATTGTTCAATGGGTACAGAATTGATGTTGGTGATAATGAGAAGTTTTGGATATACATAATTGTAATGATTATGCAACACTGAACTATATTTAAATGCCAGTGAACTCTACACTTACAAATGGTTAAAATGATAAATAGTATTTTATATATATCCTACCAAGCAGAAAAAAGATGAAACCACAATTAGTAATTAAATGCTTACTATGTGTATGGCATTGGGCCAAAAGAGAACTATGTGTTCGCCATAGCCACACGGCTTTGTTCTCCATCTTGCACAGATGTAGGAAAATGGATAACAGCATCATGCCTTCTGTAAGGCCACATGTCATTTCCAATATTAACAGTAAAATGGCCTATTCTGAAATGCTAATCCATTTTCCAGGCTCAATCAGACCCCAAAATACACCCTTTATGAAGATTAGCTTCAGGGGACTTGGAACACATTAAAACCAGCATACATTTTATTTTCAAGCACACAGTAAATACCAAACTTTTCCAGGGCTTACTATACCCTGCATGAATTCTTCTTGTATAGAATTAGGTAGAATTGGAAGGAAGTTGTTTTTGGTGAGGCTGCTGATTATCAAGAATCAAGACACGGGAGGGGCACCTGGGTGGCTCAGTCAGTTGAGCGTCTGGCTCTTGGTATCAGCTTGGGCCATGATCTCAGAGTTCTGGGATCGAGCCCTAAGTCGGGCTCCATGCTCAGCATGGATTCGACTTGGGATTCTCTCTCTCCTTCTGCTCCTCACCCCGTCCCCCCAAACCCGCTCTAAATAAATAAATAAAAATCTTTATATATTTTAAAAAAAAAAGAATCAAGACACAGGAGCCTCAAAGGTAAAGGAAATTTTACATCTGACATCTTCAAAACCAAAAAATCACATATTTTACTTTCAAAGTAAAGGGTACTTCATCTCACCCTTCAATCCACACAGTATCTACTGTGAGACAATCCGTGTTAACTCTGTATAATTCTTCTCATACATAATTTACTTCAAGTGAGATGAGAGCCTAACTATAAATCATGCAATTTTCAACACAATTTGCATTATCTGAAGTATTCGAGGTTGAAAAGTAGAACTGTACAACTTATCTTAAAAGAAAGAGCGAATTCCAGTTTTTTATTGTTTGGCTGACAGAACACACAAAACCAGGCAGAGAAATCCCCAAAGAAATGATGGTCACGTCTCACTGTTGTTTGCCCTGTAGTCCTTCATCTTCTAAGCATTTATTATATTTTCTTTTAAAGGTATTAGACATTTATTTTGATCACAAATGCAATCCAACTGTGAATAAATAAATGTATTATCTTTTAATGTCTTCGCCCCACCCCTGCAATGTTCCCTTAAATAGAAAAAAGAGCTAAATGTCTCTTCAAAGCCTATTTGGCCATAGCTGTCCCACCTGTGGCTTTAAAAACAGACTATAACTTATCTTCTGAAATTCCTTCTTGAACTACAGCTCATTCTGTTACAGAAATCCTGGGAAAGAAGTCCTACTGATATTGTCGATAGTCTCCAAAAGGTGAAGATGGTAACTGGGCTGAAGGCAGCTGAGAAGGGTCTTCAGTGAACTGAGGACCTGCAGTTAAGAAAGAAAAGAATCTTAAAACCACCTTACTATTACACAATTAAAAAGAACAAGTCTCTGTAGAGAGCAAATCAATCAACTCAGTAAAAATAATGTGCTACCTTAGAGCTGTCCTCTGAATTTCTACTGCCTAAATTTTCATGAGAGTGCCTCCAAATGTGGTAAATCACGACAGCCTGGCTTCCCTTATGCTCCAGAATGAACAGCTCTCAATGGGTATGCCAGGAAAGTCCGATGGGTTAATTATAGCAAGAAGTGAATTCAAGTTTTTAAAGCAATTGCTGTAACAGGCTGCTATAAAGATGGCAAAAATCTCGCACATCTTGACATATTTTTCAGTAGCTATTTAAAATTATTTTCACAAAGTTTAAGTATCTTAGTCATGTTTTAAGAGCAATCAGTAACCCGGTTTATACAACCAGTTAGAGAATGAGTTCCGAAATGGGAAGACATCCCCTAGTTTGCTGTAGAACAAAGTCTTATAATATTTAGTTTTCAAAGGATGGGAGGGCCTGTGAACTGAGGGAAAAAAGTGTTTTGTTTTAAGATTTATTTGAGAGAAAGAGCAAGTGTGAAGGGTGTGAGTTGGGGAGGTGGGGGGCGGCAGAGGCAAAGGGAGAGGGAGAAATGTAAGCCTGGGCTGGGCACGACGCAGATGGACACAGGCTCAATATTACAACCCCGAGATCAAGACCAGATCCAAAAGCAAAGTCAGATGCTTAACAGGATGAGCCACCCAATGCACCCCCCAAAAATGTGGCTCTTAAAAAAAAAGGGGGGGGGGGACGCCTGGGTGGCTCAGTTGGTTAAGCAGCTGCCTTCGGCTCAGGTCATGATCCCAGCGTCCTGGGATGGAGTCCCACCATCGGGCTCCTTGCTCAGCAGGGAGCCTGCTTCTCCCTCTGCCTCTGCCTGCCTGTGCTCGCTTTCTCGCTCTCCCTCTCTCTGACAAATAAATAAATAAAATCTTTAAAAAAAAAAAGACTTTTATGGGCATAATCACAATTATTTTCCTCAGGGAAACTAAAGCAGACTAAAACATAACTGTACAGAAGAGAGAAAGAGGGCAGTGATAAAATTCCCTGAAGCTTTCCAATGCTTCAATCCAATGATACATTTTTTTTCCCACTATAAAAGCATTATCTGTTCATTTCAGAAAACTAGAGAAACAGATAAACCAAAGATAATCATTATTACTTAGATACTTTTACTTCATTTATTTCCCACTGTTTTAAAAACTTTTTCACATCAGTTAATTCGAAAAATATGATTAACTCTTCAAAGATTTCCCAACACAGCTTTTCAGAAACGCATCTCCTATCTCAAATATAGTTCTTTTAAGGATTTCCTCTGAGGAAAAAAGGCTAAAGCAAAGTAACCTAGACTAATTTCTATAACACAATGTAACTTGGGACGCCTGGCTGGCTCAGTCAGTAGAGCATGAGACTCTTTATCTGAGTCGTGAGTTTGAGCCCCCAGGGTGAAGAACCTACTTAAAAAAACAAAAAAGAGGGGTGCCTGGGTGGCTCAGTGGGTTAAGTCGCTGCCTTCGGCTCAGGTCATGATCTCAGGGTCCTGGGATCGAGTCCCACATCGGGCTCTCTGCTCAGCAGGGAGCCTGCTTCCTCCTCTCTCTCTCTGCCTGCCTCTCTGCCTACTTGTGATCTCTCTCTGTCAAATAAATAAATAAAATCTTTAAAGAAAGAAAGAAAGAAAGAAAGACAACATAACTGACGTTTTTGTTACATGTTTCTGAATTTCTGAAAAAAAGTAAACTTTTCTGATGTTTTATGTGAAGCCTTTCACACCAAAGTGATAAAAACAAACTAAGAAGCAAAATTAGAATGTGTCCATCATAACAGATTATTAACTCAGAAGTAATGATTAAAAAGCAGGAACAGAAACTGAGAGGATCTAGGAGGTCCCTAGAACACCCCTGGCATCTACTGAGCAGTGTTTACCAACGGTGCCAAAGAGACACTGAATCCCTTGCTAGGCGCCTCAGGGAAATCAAATCAAACTGGGAACTATGATCTATTCCTAACTCTATGCTGAATCTTTTCCAGGCTCCAAAAATAATTTTCAACATGTGTCGCTATTCTGTATATTTCCTTCCCCAAATGCCAGGTCAAATTTTTCCTACTAAACCCTCATGATTATCTTTATTCTTCCTTCCAATGTCAAGGAACACTGGCCCTTTACAGACAACTGAAGTTTTCTGCGGTTACCAGAAGGTACACAATTTAACAGCTGAGCAAATACTACGTGACCATGTAATGATCACTCAGCCCATGATTTAACTTTTCCCTATATATCAGATAAAAGGAACAATCAGCAACAAATTATTTTACCAACCTCTCAAAAAAATTTCCCCTGCCAACTGTTAAGTGACCCTCCCAAACATAGCTACTTTCTAACACTCTATTTCATCCTCTTCGAAGCAAGCAAAACAATCAAATCTCATTTATCTGTGAACATGTTAGCTGGTCTCCTCCCACCTGAATTTAAGTGCTTGGTTCCCACTATATCCCAGCATCTAGAACAGTGCCTGGCACATACATACATGTACAGTAAGAGGTTGTGGATGGACTACCATTACTGTCACACATCTGCAAGGACCTTTCTTCAAACACCTCTAAAATGACTGGCAATTTCTTAGAAATATGCACACAAGCACTGACAAAACCTGAGAACTGGGCGCCTGGGTGGCTCAGTGGTTAAGCTGCTGCCTTCGGCTCAGGTCATGATCTCAGGGTCCTGGGATC